>NW_011500553.1:71944-126717 GCF_000495115.2 Populus euphratica
TTCTCTTCTTTATTATGTTTAGTTAAGTTTATTATGTAAAGGTGAAAAGGTTTTACTAATGTTGTTAAGATAAGTATAATATAAACTCAATATGGATTTCAATGCTTATATTCTAAACAACTTACTATCAACATGTCTTATCATTTTTATCTTACTAATTCTCAATACCTTACTTATTAAATGATTAATCTAGATTTGTATTATATAACACTAGATACAACAAATGTTTGGTAGTTTCATATGTATGATGTAACCTACACCTTTCCTATGAAATGAACTTGATTTGTTATTACAATAAGTTAACATCATGAATTCTTGATAATACTTCTTCTTTCACTCTCTCTTTTCTTCATTCTTTGCCTTTTTTAAAAACTTAGAATTCTTGATTTGGCATGGATTCTTTTCTATTCCCATACCTAAAAGTATGTTTCTCAGTTCTTTTCTTTTTGCAACTTGCTAAAGCCTCTGTCTCATTATTACTAGAGAAGTAATAAATGTATATAAAGGATTTATTTTTTTGATTTATTTTAGTTATTCCTTTGTAAGCTGCATATCATGTTCATTTGATGTGCTTGACAAAAAAGAGGACTTAGTTGACCAATTTAGTAGTGCAAGCCTTATTATTCTACAATCCCAATGGTTTTTGTGTTTTTTATTTTTAACTAACTTCATTGTTTTATTTAGAAGAGTTGAATTGCAGATCATATGCAATTCATGCTAAATATTATAATCAAATAATAGTATACTAGTTTAAAGGGTTTCATAGTTATATATACACTCTCAAATGCCATAGTTAGGGATTTCAAAATCCTTTGCCCAGACATCACTCAAACGATGCTGGCAAAAATAACAATAGAGCTATCTATTCAAGCTTTAAGCTAGCATATTTAGATAACAGCTTCTACATGAAATTGGTTAACTGATGTTTAAAGACAATTTCAATTATCTTAATCATCATGAACTTAATATGCAAATTGAAGAATACCTGATCTTCAGCTTCCATCCCCTCAGTGTTTTGCTTTTATGCCCATGTTTTTGCATTTCTCTCCAACAAAATATATTTCATCACCTACAACAAAAACCAAATCAGTGTAGGGTCATATCAGTTTATCGAAATCCAAAGAAATGTTTTCCTTTGGCCATCCTACCTATAATTTTCAAACACGTATTGGAATGTTGTATGATGCATTTTTATGTTTTATGTTTTCTATTTCTTACATTTATTTCCCATATATATATATATATATATATATATATATATATATATATATATATTCATTTCTTTGCCCAGACATCACTCAAACGATGCTGGCAAAAATAACAATAGAGCTATCTATTCAAGCTTTAAGCTAGCATATTTAGATAACAGCTTCTACATGAAATTGGTTTAAAGAAAATTTTAATTATCTTAATCATCATGAACTTAATATGCAAATTGAAGAATACCTAATCTTCAGCTTCCATCCCCTCAGCGTTTTGCTTCTATGTCTATGTTTTTGCATTTCTCTCCAACAAAATATATTTCATCACTTACAACAAAAACCAAATCAGTGTAGGAATCAAAATCCACAGAAGTGTTTTCCTTTTGCAATCCTACCTATAATTTTCAGTCACGTATTGGAATGTTGTATGATGCATTTTTATGTTTCTTGTTTTCTATTTCTTACATTTGTTTCCCATATATATTCATTTTGATGTTCTGCTCATTGTGAGAGTTGCTTTATGTTTCTTTTATTTGTTTCCTATATTTATGTTTTGCTCATTGTTCTGCCAATTTTGTTAATTGAATAGATTTTTTTATTTTTCGTTTCATCCCATAGTGTCCTATGTTCTATAACTTTATTTTTTATATCGTGAGTTTTTTTCTCTCGTTTAATATAGGCCCTTAAAATGTCTTCTGTCCTATGTTCTATAACTTTATTTTTTATATCGTGAGTTTTTTTCTCTCGTTTAATATAGGCCCTTAAAATGTCTTCTCATGATGGTAGTACTCCAAGTAATGATCCTTTAACGACCCAATCATCTCAACTTTTAATTTTCATGTTATGTGGTAGTAAAGGAAGAATAAATTTGGCTTGGGTCATTTAATGTTGGATGATTGATACATGTGTGCCATTTAATATTGTTAACTCTGTGTATTATCAACATGCCATAGATGTTGTAACAACTATAGGTCCTCGTTATAAAGGACCAAACTTGTATACTATTCATGGTTATTATTTAGAAAAAGTGGTTAATGAAGTGAAGATTTATATTGAGAGTTATCGAGAGATTTAAAAGAAGACTAGTTGTACATTAATGGCTGATGGATGGACAAATCAAAAGAGGAGGACTTTAATTAACTTTTTAGTATATTGTCCTAAAGGAATAGTTTTTTTGAAAACTATGGATGTATCATATGTCTTAAAGACTGCTAGATTATGGCATCAATTGTTTAGAAAGAGGTTGTTTTATATATTGAGGTAGAAAACATTGAGCATATAGTAACTGATAATGCTGCAAATTATGTTGTTGCTAGCAAGTTATTAATGGAAGAATTTCCTTTAATATTTTGGTCTCCTTATGCTGTTTATTAAATCAACCTCATACTCCAGAACATTGGTAAATTGCAGTTAGTTTGTTCTATATTTAAGTATGCTTTTGGTATCACAAAGAACATTTATAATAATTATTATCCATTGTATTTGATGAGGAAGTTCACTAGAGGAAAAGAAATACTTTGTTCAACTCCTGCTTGTTTTGCTACCAATTGCATTGCATTGCAATGCATTTTAGCTCATAAAGATGAGTTGAGAGTTATGATGACATCTAGGAAATAAGTCTCATTTGTTTATGTCAAAGATAGCAAAGGAAAAAAGTTTGTTAAGAGTGTGCTAGACTCTCTGTTTTGGGAAGAATATGCAATAATTGAGTGAATGAGTGAACCTTTAGTTTGAGTTCTATGAATGGTTGATGGTGATAATAGACCTTCACTATGATAATTGTACGATGCTATTTATTATGCAAAAGAAAAAATGTTGAGGAGATTTCAAAAAAGAAAGTCTAGAGTGCAACCTTTCATAGACATTATCAATAATCGGTGGGATGGACAACTATATAAAAATCTTTATATAGTGGTATTTTGGTTGAATCCTCGATTTTAATATGATGCAAATATAATGGATAAACATATTAACGTCATTTCTGGACTTTTAGATGTTCTTGAGAAGTATGCAGATGGAAATTTACCATTGCAAAGTAAAATTACAAGTGAGATGAAATTATTTAGGAATGCTCAACTTGATTTTGATCGAGCGTGTGCAATAAATAATCGCACCTTTATACTTCTAGGTATATAATTTTTATATATAAAAATATTATTTGACATAGTATTACTTATTATTTTTTATATAGATGAATGGTAAATGATATATAGAACCAGTGCTCCAAATCTACAACATTTGGTTGTACAAGTGTTAAGTCAAACTTGTAATTCTTCGGGATCAACTTGATTTTGATCGAGCGTGTGCAATAAATAATCGCACCTTTATACTTCTAGGTATATAATTTTTATATATAAAAATATTATTTGACATAGTATTACTTATTATTTTTTATATAGATGAATGGTAAATGATATATAGAACCAGTGCTCCAAATCTACAACATTTGGTTATACAAGTGTTAAGTCAAACTTGTAATTCTTCGGGATGCTAGAGAAATTGGAGTATTTTTTAATATATTCACTCCAAGAAGATAAATAAATTAGAGCACCAAAGGCTTAATGACCTTATTTACATCCACTGCAATCTAAAATTGAAACAAAAATATTTTCTTTTTTGTAATTTTTTTAAATATTTTTTTATCTTATTTAGCATCATTATTAATACTTATATTATGTTTACTTTCACTTTGAATATTTGGAAAGGGTGAAATTACGATCCAATTAATTTTGAGATAATTTGTGACATTAAAAATTAGGTAGTAGAAGATGACCCATCAATTTTGACAACTAAAAAAGCAGAGAGTTTTCACCAAGCTCTATCAATAATGACCATACAAGATACTTTAGATGATGTTAATTAATGATTAATCATTTAGTGATAAATATTATTTAAAACAAAGTATTGTTTAACACATAATATTTATTTGTTAATTGTGTTTTAAATGTAGATGTCATAAATATTAATGAGATTGAAGATGATTGTGACGATGAAGTTTCAAATAAGCATGTTGATGTTTTATTAGGTGTTAACAAGATTGACATAATTCCATGAATATTTGATTCAAATTTTGCTCACATGAACACCGAAGAACTTATTGTGTTCATTCAACAAAACTGAATGTGTTGTTGATTTAGAATTTATATTTTTGGATATTTTGTTTTAAATATTTTAAAATTTAAATTTGGTTTGTATTTTGGATATTGAATTAAATTTATGTTATTGGTTTAAATTTTAAATTTGGTTTATATAAGTGTTGCATTGTAACTAGTTAGGTGTTTTCTATAGGTGTTGCATTAAAAAAAAATTTGGTTGGCCTAGGTCAACTCATCTGACCTGTGACCCCATCATTAAACCAGGTTTATCATTAGATCAGATTTAAAAACTATGGTCTCAATAACTTGTTTAAAACCAACCTTATTCACAAGAAACTAGAAACCAAATTCTTGTGAATTTCAAGGGCATGAAATACATCCTTAGAAATGACTTCTTTTTCAAATATAAATTTGATAAGAATATCTCTAACCCTTACTACATCAATAGTGTGTGAATCATCAAGTAGGATTTTTTTTCCTCATATAAGATGGTATAAGTCTTAAACAAGGCTTTGTCATTAGAGATATATCTATTAGCTCCCAAATCAGGCAGTCATGCATTTTAACCTTCAAGAATATTAATCTCGTAAATCATAGGCATAATGGCTTTTTAATAATGTTAGCTTGTGTAATAAGCCCATGTTTAAGAAACAACAAGTTCTACAACCATACTCAGGTTTATCACAAATAAAACAAGTATAATTATTTTTACCATGGTTCTAGTTGCTATTATTTAATGGTAGTTTAGGACATGTTCTATTATTTCTTTCTTGGTTAGAATGAAAATGGTTTTCATAAGGTTTTTCTTGAAATATTTTTTCTTTGGCCTAAACTTTTCATGGGTTTTTTCTGTGTGAAGGAGATTTTTATGAAAAGTAGTTAAATTTATCTTTGTACTAGTTGAACCATTAAGTTTAATTACTTTGTATTGGTTCCTTGCTTTTTATTCTACTGTTAGACAAATAAGAGCTTCCATTGAGAGCTCATTTTGTTTGTGCCTCGCACCTTTGGCAAAGTCTTTCTAAGATTCAAGCAATTTAATAATGATGGTTGCAACTTGCATTTGTTCATCATCTACTTGGATGTCTTTGTTAGATATCTCATGAGAAATCATTTGGAATTCATAGGCTTGATCAACCATAAGATTTTCTTCATTCATTTAGAACTTAAAAATTAGTTACAAGCATACTTTTTGAACTAGCTTCTTTGGTATCATATTTTTTATGAAGCGCCTTCCAAATCTTCTTGATAAAAGTAAAATCTTAATCATAATAATCATAAAGCTCATTAGAACGATAATTATTATTATTGTCCTTCTTTTATTTCTTAACTTCTCTCTCTTGTTGAACTAACTCTTGTGTACTCATATTTTCTTTTTTTTTTCATATGCTTTTTTTAAAGTGAAGACATAGCTAACATTCAAGAAAATAAAATTAAACAAAGTCTTTTGCCTTAATCTTCCAAAGTTTGCTTTATAGAAACAAAATGGATTGTTAAGGTCACCCACTTTAATAGAGCTTTGCCCATTGATAACATTAGAGTCCTTCATAGCCGATATTGTCTCAAATTGTTGGAGATTAGAAAGAAATTACCTAATAATATAAATGAAAAAAAAAATAGCTTCACCAAAATTATTTAGGTGATTGACTTGAGCCATAACTAGGTTTCTTTTTTTAGAAGATATGTGTCGTTCGTAGAAATTCTAATATAATAGATCAACTCGATATTTGGCTAATTGAGAATTTTATTTTCTAGGTATTTAGAGTTTGCCTTCTATGAGGTGATTTCATCCTCATTATCTATGTTATGGGTTTGGATGATTAACCCGAATTAAATTTAGTCTTTTTTTAAGTATTTTTAAAATATTATTTTTTTATTTTTATTTTGTTAGCATATCCAAAGTTTATTATGTCATAATTATTTTTAAAATACATATCCATGTTTTTATAGGTTGGAGGAGTATTCATATCTTGTATTTTTATTTATGCTTCCTAGATTTTAATAGAGTTCAAAGAAAACAATTGATGAATAATTCAAAATGATAATCAATTGCAGGGATAAAACTAAAAAGTGTTGTTTTTTACATAACGATCCTCTCCAAACCAAATACATTCTATACATGCCTTCCCCTTATTCTAAATCTGACCTGCTCACCGATCCATGACTACTCCCCACACAAGCATGTAGAAAAAGTTAAATGTCCTAGACCGCTTGTAATGATGTCTTTGTTAGTTTTGACACTTGTAGTGATGTGGGGTTGAGCATTGGGTGTCAAAGATGCTGTTGAAAATCATGGTACTAGGAGATTCACTGTTTGTGTAATAGGAGATGTTACCAATTACAGAGACTATTAGGTATAGCGCTTGTGGACTATTGCTAGCATTTTTATTTTTTATTTTTTCATTAAGTTTGTTCTTAGAGGGGAATTATTAAGGGAAAAGAAACTAGTGATTATCAAACATAAAATTGATGGAATAGCAAGCGAAATGGTAGTTATTGTAACTCAATTTTTAAATTAAAAAAAAATAAATGAATAAAAATTAAATTTAAATTTGGGTTAAGACAACATAAATTGAAAGTTTGAGAACAAATAAGGATAGAATTATAAATTTGAAAATCAATTTTGGTAGAAATTGAAAGAATTGATAGGTTTGAGGGACTTAATTAAACTTTGGATTAGTTTAATTAATAAAATCAGGAGCTTAATTGAAAAATTAATAAGTTTAGGGACTTAATTGAACTTAAAATTAGTTTAATTAATAAAACCAAGAGCTTAATTAAAGAAATACCAAAGTTGGAGCTGATCTGGGGCAAAATTGCAAGATCTTAAAGTTTAAAAACCAAAATGAAAAGACAAAGGTACTATAGAGAGTTTAATTTATTTTTTCCAATGATGAACCAAAATGAAAAGACAAAGGTTCTATAGCGAGTTTAATTTATTTTTTCCAATGATGATTTAGAAAAAATTAGAAGTTGATGAGCTAATTAATAACTGAATTGATTAAATTAAAAATAAAAAATTGTTTTGTAAATAGTTTTGAAATCCAGTTTCCGATTGCAATTAATCCATGGACAAAAAATTTAAAAAAAAAAAGAAATTTGCATGAACAAAAACTTAATTGCTATAGTAATTCAATGGGCAAATCATGGAAAATTGTTTTTCTTTTTTTTTTTGAAAAAGAAAATGAAACATGACTGAACAGGAAACAAAATCAAATCACTGAAATCTATTTTTTTAAAAAAAGAAGAAGAAGAAAATGAAACATGACAAGCACACCATCTATAATCATGAAAGGAAGCTGGAATTGCAGAAGCAATTATTCAAAATAATAATGAATACTTCTCAAACATGCATTGCTAAGCTGCTTTAGTTTGTATAAAACCCAACATCATGAAAAAAGAACGAGGTTATTTTTAGTTTAAGACAAGACATCTTTTAAGTGATTTATAGAAGCGCAGAATGACATTTAGTTGAAGATGTGATCTAGCTTCAATTAATTATGAGTATTTATTTAATCTGAGTTTCGAACTCTCATTCATGTCCCCGTATCTTTGCTTATATCTGACTCCTTAATTATGCTCATGGTCCTTCTTCGATTTGAAAATGGTTGTCATCATCCTTTCGTTCTCATCTTTTCCAGCAAATTCATTGTTTCTTCCACTCTACCATCCTTACAAATACCGTCTATCAAAATATAATAAGTAAATGAAGCTAGTTCACAATTTGACCCCTCCATTTCAAATTAATAACAAATCAGTTCCTTTATCCAATATTCTCTCTTTACAAAGTCCATTTATAATTGTATTATAACTAACAATAGCAGGCTAAATATCAATCTTTTTCATTATATTAAGCAAATCCAATGATTCACAAACCTCTATATTTCTACACAAACCCTTCAACACCGTATCAGCAGAGCATATAGTAAAATAATAAAACCACCCCCAGAGATAAACCCCAAGATCCCTTAAGCTAATTGAGGCTTGCTGGCAAACGTAAAAAAATCATTTAGTTATACATGTTTTTGTTTTTGTGTTTTAAAAATATTTTTTAAAATTTAAATTTTTTTAATTTTTATTTATTTCAAATTAATATGTTTTTAGTATTTTTAAATTATTTTAATGTACTGATATTAAAAATAATTTTTTTTAAAAAAAAATTATTGATATATATTTTAACACAAAAAATTATTTAAAAAGTAACTATAATTAGAATGGTTATAAATTAAAATTCATAGCTTTAGGACTTTACTGAGAATGCCATGAGAGATGTGAGAACTAAAAGAAAAGACAATAAGCTTTAATTGACCGCTTTGTGAAATAGAGAAATGCTTCATTTAGAGGAAAGGTACTAGGTTTGTCACAAAAACTTCTCAACTGGGTTTCTATATCATAAACTCATGAATATAACAGCTTGAACCGAAGAAAGTAATTTGGAGAGGCAATACAGTTATCTGTGTGTGAAAATAGTGACCTTCTAATTGTCTAGTGCAAAATGTGAAAGAGATGGAAATGAGAATATGAGGGTTGTAGTAGGGGAAGAAGCCTTTTTTGGGCCTGAAATGGTTAAAATATTTATTTTATGTCACAAGCCTATAACTTTATTAGGGAAGAAGATAAAATTCGACAAATGTTAGAGCAACTCGCTAAGTAGAAATCA
This sequence comes from Populus euphratica, assembly GCF_000495115.2. NCBI lineage: Eukaryota > Viridiplantae > Streptophyta > Magnoliopsida > Malpighiales > Salicaceae > Populus > Populus euphratica. Next base: position 80,902 of record NW_011500553.1, read on the forward strand.
AAAATTAAAAAAATATTATTTTAACTCTTTCGTACTTGTATTATATGCTCCAATTAGAGTACTAAATAAAATATCAAAATATATTTTCTCTTCCACAAATATATTTTTATATGTCTCTTTAAAAAAATCAAAACTAACAAAGTGGGACCAACAACAAAATAAATCTATTAAATGTAATGAAAAAAAAGACATAAAACTCATTAAAAAAATAATATATTTATTTCTCCCACTCTAATATAATTGGATTTTCAAATGGTTTTTTTCTATTGAAATGTACATGGTAAAAAAAATTATATTTATATTATTTAAAATATTATTTTAATTTAGGTCTTCAAAACAGGGGAGATGCTCTTATGAGCCAATTTTGGACTATATGAGCCAACAATTAGCTATGGTAATTGAAATCATCTCCACATGGGGGGAGATATTGAGGGATAACATTTCAATTGTTCTTCAAGAGTTAAAAGTACAATTGTTATACCTATAAACTACATTTAGTTGACATGATGTAATTTTCTTGTGAAGATGTAAAATATAAAACAAACATATTTATGAATGCTAAAGCCACCTTTCTTTATCCTTTTCATTTTGACCCTCAATAGTTTTCCATGTATTTTCTGTTCTTCCCATTCATTTCCTTCACACTGAGTTCATAAATCTTCCCATGGTGCAATGGTTTAAAGTAAAATAGTGGAAGCTAATGATTTGACATCTGGTTTTGTAGGTTGCATGGGTGCAAGTCCAGTAATTCTGGAATCCAGTTTTCTTTGCCTTCTATTATTAGGGTTACTTTTTCTCCTCCTTTATTATCTCTGCTCTTGAACAACCATCAGCCCATTTCAATTCTTTACTCTATGTTTCATTATCAGAGATCAATTTCAATAACATATTAACATCTAAACAGTGGCAGATATTTTTAAATTGGGTTTAGGATCAACCCCGTAGTCATTAAATAGTGGGAAAACATATTTAGTAGGGGAAGTAACAATGTTGCCAGCATAATCGATTGTCGAAAAAATGTTTTGCGAGAATAATTATAGTATTTTTCTCGCATGATTTAGCTTTTCTTTAACAACAATGTGTGTTTTTGGCCGACAAGGAGCGGTTTTGTCCTACAAGATGTTTAGCTCTGCTTTTCTTTCTTCTTCTTCTTTTTTCGTACGTGAATAATGGATGTATTCAAAATTATGGCATTGGGAGCTGTTGTCATGTCAATTTTGTTTTCGTCTGATAGTTGAATTCCGGCAAATACTTTAACAAAGAAAGAAAAAACGTCCTAGACCACTTGAAAATGACCTCTAATTCATGTTCTTCCTTGTTGGGATGAATGGGCTTTTGCCTTTGGAAAATCTGTCCCAGAAGGTTTAGACTGAGTGCACTTCAAGTCTCAATATACTCAGCCAGTGGTCCAGCTTCTGCAAAAGTTTTTACTTGCTCTTCAAGCTCCCAGAGATCCGAGAACTTGATTAATGTAGTAGCTGCGTGATGCATAATTAAAGTATTTGGCATCTATAAAGACTGGTCCTGTAGACTTACATTTGATGTTGTTCATACTTGAAAGACGCAAGGGGTATGTGTGAAGATGGTTCCAAAGACTTGCTTGGATCATACCTAACATACCGAGGATGCAAATTGACAGATACTTGCTTGGACTATACTTTTCTCCTGCAATCCAATCTTGACTAGTGGATACTCAAGCTCAGTTAAAGTCTGAACCAGGCCAAGATCTTGATGACACAGTATTCCAGGCCTGGTTCGGACTTTAAGTGGAGCACAAGTTTGAGGCCCAGTTATCTTCGTACCAGATAAAATTTAGCACAGCAGTCTAGGCCTCAAACTTGTGCTCCACTTTAGCCATCGTTCACGAAGCCCATTTGACCATCCACAGCGAGGCTTATGTACTGCTTGCGAGAAATTATATCTTGGATCTCATGCATGACCAGATATAATGCTCTGGAAAAGTTTGAGATAGCTCTAGTTTTGAACAAAGATGAGGTGAGGTCTGTGAAAAGGAATGAGACAACACAAATCCAGCAACAAATTCTTTCATTCGACGGCATGTCTTTCAATCTAATCACGGCACACTGTCATGTTAAACTAGTTTGTTGTTCGTGCATGGCACTGCAATGGGCCATGAAAAAATATGCTAAAAATTTACCACATTTTTTTTACTCAAATTCTGCTTTCATATAATTATATTTTAATTAAATACTAATGGGATATAATTAAATATGCTAAATCAATACTCGGTTTTGGGAGAGAGTTTACTTGTTGATATTAAGTGTTTGAATAAGGATGAAATGCTTGACTATTTGGTAATTACAACATGAGTGCTATAAAATTCATTATTATGCTATTACCTTTATTATTTTTTAAATTTTATTTAAAATAAATAGAAACTATGCTTATCAGCTAGCACATCACACGAACACCTGTAATTGCTTATTTTCCATAGATTCACCAACCCGGTTGATAGACAAAATTAATTAAGGTAATTGCATGAGAAAACAGAAGCTTAAAAAATATACCTATTTAAAAAAAATATTTTAAAAAATAATTAATACGCAAGGATGAAGTTAGCATCCAACGCGCAAGGCAACAATTATGTCTCATCTCTTTTTGTTGTTTTCGATATTTCAAGGTGAGATTCATAGTTCCCAATCTCTAATGGTGAAAGAGAGACCGAGTTCTCCGAAACAAAAGGTTCAAAATTTAATAAGGCTTCAAGTTTTCAACTACAGAAATTCAGATTCCATTAATATTTATGTATACACACCTATTTTGTGGCCGTTGATTTTGAAATTGAATTCTTTTTATTAAAATTTGATTTTATTTTTTATAAATTATTTTAATGTACTAATATCAAAAATAAATTTTAAAATATAAAAAAATATTACTTTAATATATTTTCCAAACAAAAACTATTTTAAAAAATAACATCTATCATATTTTTAAACACTACTTTTGTTTCTGCTAAGGCATGGATAACATTTTCAGTTTCATAACTAGAAGCGACATTGGGGTTGTTTATTTTATATATTCTAAATATTTATGTCTTGGTTTTTATTTCAATGAAATTAAGTTTATTTCTAATTTTAAAAAATCAAACAAACTAAATTAACTACAGATTATCAAACTTCACATAAAGGTATTCAGATTTTAGAAAACTAATAGTTTAATTTTAATAAATGCTAAAAATGCTTGTTATAAATAATTCATTAGAGATTATAAAGCATACTTTAAAACAATTGAGTAACAGAGTAGGTGTAGAAAACATAGGGTGTCTTCAGTAATAGAAAATAGTTTTTCTTTTTCTTTTTCTTTTTTGGTTTTAAGTTTTTTTTTTTCAAACTATCTTAAAATTATACCTCATATCAGAATTATAATTAACTTCATATCAATTATATAAAGAGTGAGATTTTTTTAAACATCAAATCAATGTTGCTGTTGATTACAACTTGGTTTTGTATCAGGATCAAATGTTTGAAGCAACTGAAATGATTCGAGAATTAGTAGAATATTATAAAAGCATGACAATATATTTATATATAAAAAAGGTTAAATGGAATATATTAGTTTGATGCTACGTGGCAAGTTTACTTTTTATTTTCATAAAAATTACTATAAAAATTTATAATATAAAAACAATATTTTTTTAATATTAATAATAATATTTTTTAAAATTTATTAATTATTTTATTAATAATATTAAAAATAATAAAAATAATATTTATATCACAAAAAAATATTATTTTTATATGAATATTTAGAATTATAATAAAAATAAAAATATTTATAGCATAAATAATTATCTTAAGAATTTCAAGGATGATTACAACACATAATAATATTTTTTATATCAATATTTTGAATTATAATAAAAATAATAATATTTATAACACAAATAATACTATTTTTTATCTGAATACTTTGAATTATAAGAAAAATATAACATTTATAACATATATTATTATATTAAAATATTGTGCCTTATGAGAGGTTTTACCGTGTATTCGCATATTAAAACCTTCTTTTGTTCCCCTGATTTTGTTTTCATTTTGACCCCTTAATATGTTTTTGTTTTTATTTAATCATTTAACATTGTAGTGACTTGAGATTCATCTTGATGATTTATTTTTATGCATGTGTATGGGGATTTTGTTGTTCTAGAAAATGTTATGCCACTCATTTAATTTTAATTCACTGATTTAAAAAAATTAAAATTTTAGGGATTGAATTTAAAGCTTAAATAAATACTTAATTTTTATGTTAAAATTAGGGATTGATTTGCATAATCAAGGTTAAAATTCATGTACTTTTTTTTCGATCACATAACTATTTTTTTTTTCCTAATACCATTCTTTTATGTTGTTTTTATTTGACTTGGTAGTTTATTTTAGTTGCATAGATATAGGGATCACATAATATCAGGAGAAAATTCTAGTGCTCAATCAGTACTTATTTAGACAAAATAAAATAAAATTATATTAAAATAAAATAATTAAGACTTAAATGAAGAAGATTGAAACTAAAATAAATATGGTGAGATGAAGTCAGCAAGCACAATAACTTAATTGATGCATGCATTACACACATCAATGTGTAAAGGCAAGTTATTATGTTCTAGCAACTCATACAACTTTTTTCAATGGCCAATCACTAGCTTTCCTTGTGGCATTAGAAGTGGTGTAACGAAGGATATCAGGTGAGGTGATGTATATCGATAGAGCTCTAGAAGCATTTTTTTTTCTACTCTCTCTTTTCTCTCTACTCTTCTTAGGATTTGTACTGGCTTAGTCAAAATTGAAAGGTGTTTTGTCATTTGGTTTTTATATCAAATTTAATCTTTATTATTATTTTTTTTACTTTGTATCCTTAAAAAAAAAATTAATAGAAATTATGCTTCGTAAATTTTTTTGATAGGGTGAGTAGTTTCATGACTCAAATCATGAATTTAAAATGTTTGTCTAAAATGATACTGATCCTTTTTTTATATCTATTTTTTATGCTATTTTTTTAATTTTATTATTTAATATTGAATTTGTTAGAAATTAGGCTTTGTGATTTTCTTTGCTTTTCTTTCTATGAGATTATCTCGGTCTTATGATATAGATTATAAGTTTGACGAGTTTAGCAGGTTAGCCCATGTTAATATGGATCTACTTTTCATATTGTTTTTGTAAGATTGAATATTTTTTCGGGAGCAGCCTTAAATATTGGATTGGCTTAAGAATTAGGCTTTATAATTTTACTTATTTTATCTTCTATTAAGTTATCTTGTTCACATAGTCTGGCTCAAGGAATTTAGGGGACTTACCCAATTTTGTTGGTGTTTTGTTTTGTACTTTTTTTTCAGGTTCCATCCTTCTATATTTGGAATGTTGTGAACTGATTATCATAATTATTTTTTTAATTTATTTTCTATAGAGTTATTCCAAGATCATAACTCGTGTTATAAGTTTAATATGTTAATTCGAGTTGACTTAACTTGTTTTTTTGTGCATTTTTTTTTTCAATCTTGTTTCTCATGATTGAGTTTTCTAAAAATTCAGTTTTTTAATTTATTTTTTTACAAATATTTGTTTTTGCATGTCATCATAGTTATTTTTAAATTTTTTTTTTAATTTATAGTCACTACTTTTTTTTTATTGTGTAATTAAATGAAACTAAATTTATTTTCAATTTATAGTCACTATTTTTTTTTTATTGTGTAATTAAATGAAACTAATTTATTGAACTCCATGAGTCTAAACATGAGTTGTTTAATTCTTTCTCTTTTATTTTTTAAACATAATAGCAATGTTAAAATATTTTTTATGTAAAAAATATTTTGATGTGGGTGACAGCGGAGCACTTATCTAGCATGTAATTATAATTGTTAACATGTATTGAAAGTACACTGCAAGCAATTATTTTTAAGAGGAGCAGACTATCGGTTGCAGAACCATTTAACACACTATAATTTTGAAAAATCTTTATGAGGTCTTCGTTTATTCACTGCCCAACATTTTACCGTCAATGCAGGGGTGTTTATTTTTACAGTTGAAATTAAATTTTGTGATTTTATAAATTATTATTTTGTTTTAATTTTTTTTTGTTTTTAAATAGTTTTGGTATGTTGTTGTAAAAAATAATATTTAAAAAATAATATTTTTAAATTTTTTAAATGAAATACATTAAAAATAATTACTATTATATTCTCAAATATTAACCAAAAATATCAGACCAAATAATGTTAATTAACAATTAAGTAAGATATTAAAATAATTATTTATGTAATTCTAAGAGATAACTAACTGGTTAAATTTCTGTGTTTGCTTTTTAGAAATTACTAGTTCGAATTTTATAATTTTTAAGGTTATTAAAAATTTATATAATTATTAATTTTAGAGTTTGTATAATTAATCAAAATATATACAAATTGATTCATATTTATTAAAAAAATAATTACTTATTAACTAAGTTAACTAGTTTTGTATAAAAATAACTTGCAGTCTCAATCCAATCTTGCATTGAAAAAATAAAATACTCACAAGGAGCTTAGCTTGGTGAATTCATAATTAAGCCATTCATTAAATAAAACACGATACTATTAATAATACTATGATTTTGCTATTGACTTGTGCTTTGTGTAACGAAGAGATTAAAAGTATTCCTCCAATTATTATAATTACTGTGAAATTCCTCTGATTTTTATTTTGTTTTTATTAATATAAATATTTAAATTAATTTCCATATACCTCAATTAATCATACATACTAAAATTCTCTAATTATTATAATTATTATAATTACTACTACTGCGAAATTCCTCCAATTATTTAAGACTACCATTTCATTTTTCAACATAATTTAGTGCAAGTTCACTCTCTCTAGACAATCTCCCAAGCGGTGTGTTCACACCCGCACCCCCACGACAGCAATTTTTCGAGACTGGTCTCTCTTTACCTACTTTTCTCTCTGTTAAAAGTCCAAAACTCAAACAAAATACAAGGTAACAATAATTTCTTGCTGTTTATCTTCTGTCTCTTTACAGTCTCTCTCTGTTCCTTTCTATTCCAATCTGGCTGGCCGTCCCTTAACGCGTTCACGCGTAATACTTGTTGCCTCTTTGTGGGTTACCACTATATATATCCCTTTCTTCGCCTTCCTTCCATTAGCAGGTGCAGTTCCCATTATTTTCTCTGCATCTGTATTTCACCATTTGTATATCTTTTTTATTATTTCATCCTCTCTAATCAAAATAAAAACCACCCAATTTTCTTTTCAAGTCAAGACAACCAATACCTATCTATTTCAAGAAACTCCAAGCATCACCCAAGAAACACGACACATAATAGAACCCCCAAGGAGATCGAAAGCAAATGCCATCACTACAGGATGAGCTATTCCCTTCAACACCTGGTAAGTTCAAGATCGATCGAGCCCACACCATGAATCGCCACTTCCACCGTTGCTTCGCTTCCACGAGCACCATGTTCTTGTGGGCACTTTTCTTGGTTGCTTTAACGGCGTCGTATTTGAGTTTCCAATCTTTTGTCTATACCGGTAGCCGGTATTTCACCGCTTCTTGGGGTGGTATTCTGTGGGAGAAACAAATCCGCCATTCTGCCCAGATACACCGTTCTAACGGCATGTCTGTTCTTGTTACCGGAGCAGCCGGTTTCGTTGGAAGCCACGTGTCTTTAGCTCTCAAGAAACGCGGAGACGGCGTCGTCGGGATAGACAATTTTAACAACTACTACGACCCGTTGTTGAAGAGAGCCCGAAAATCTCTCCTTAACAACCAAGGGATTTTCATCGTCGAAGGAGATATAAACGACGCGCGGTTAATAGCTATGCTTTTTGATACTGTGGCTTTCACTCACGTTATGCATTTGGCGGCTCAAGCTGGAGTCAGATACGCCATGGAGAATCCACACTCTTACGTGCATTCTAATATAGCCGGCCTGGTCACCCTTCTTGAAGCTTGTAAATCGGCTAACCCTCAGCCGTCTGTCGTTTGGGCTTCATCAAGTTCTGTGTACGGTTTAAATGAAAAGGTTCCTTTCTCCGAGTCTGATCGGACGGACCAGCCGGCTAGTCTTTATGCGGCTACAAAAAAGGCCGGTGAGGAAATTACTCATACCTACAATCATATTTACGGTCTGTCAATTACTGGCTTAAGGTTTTTTACTGTGTACGGTCCATGGGGAAGACCCGATATGGCTTACTTTTCTTTCACGAGAAACATTTTACAAGGGAAACCGATTACAGTTTACCGTGGCAAGGATCGGGCTGACTTGGCTCGGGATTTTACTTTTATTGATGATATTGTGAAAGGTTGTGTTGGGTCATTGGATACTTCGGGTAAAAGCCCCGGGTCTGGTGGGAAGAAGCGGGGACCCGCTCCGTATCGGATCTTTAATTTGGGTAACACGTCTCCTGTTACGGTACCGACACTCGTGAGCTTACTGGAGAGGCATTTGAAGGTTAAAGCGAAAAGGAATTTTGTGGATATGCCTGGAAACGGTGACGTGCCGTTCACTCATGCAAATATTAGTTTGGCCCACAGAGAACTTGGGTATAAACCGACTACTGATTTGGCAACCGGGTTGAAGAAGTTTGTTAAGTGGTATCTCTCTTACTACGGATATAATCATGGGAAAGCTGTAAATTAGATTATTATTTTTTTTTTACTTTTTTTTTTTTGGCTGCTTCGCTGTTTTTCCATTAAAAAAAAAGATAAATGGGAAACAGAAAATCTGACAAGGTCGGAAAAGTTAAAAAAGGGAAAAGACACGTTATTCTTTCCTTGGAGGGGCAAACCTCAATTTTGTTGTTTATTTATTTATTATTTTTAATGTAAAGGTAATATTTCTTTTCCTTTTTAACTGCGTGGAGGACATCAGTGAAAATTAATGGGGTTATTTTTGGTTGATTGCAACGAAATAATGATTTTTTTATGGTATTGGTAATGTTAACTCGAGTTTACATGTTTGTGAGATTTTTCTCCCTATCTCTCATTTATTTAATTATTTTTTTAGATATTGCTACTTAAAATAGCAGTAAAAAACTACAAATATCATGTTTTTCCTGTTATTTCACTTATTATTTTTTTAAACAATATTAAAATACTCACACACGCTAATAAGCAAGAATAACACCAAATGACAACGTACGGCAACAACTGGATTAGGGCTTTTAGATCGATCCAGCTGTAAAGCATGCACTAGCCAATGTCCCATTTGAGATTCACTGCTTGCTTTGCCGACAATGATGCGAATTGATGGATGGGCTTGTTTCAGTGTACTTATGGGCTTTGTTGTGGGTCCTTCGTACTGTTACTGTACCTTTTTTTTCTCTTGTTTTTTAATATTTTTTTAGTGTTTGTTAAATTATTTTAATTTTAAAAATATATTATTTAAATATATTTAAAAAAAAAACCAACCGTTATAACATTACCCATCAAACTCTTTATCTTGTTGGTTAATCTTTCACGGTCTAAATCAGCAATTAGTAATGGTGCTAATATTGTCTAAATCAGCAATTAGTAATGGTGCTAATACACTCCAACTAAACATCACAATGATAGCTGAAGCTCTTTTGGATTTTTGCAGGGATGAAGAAGAATCCAATGGAAGGTTGCAGAAACAGTGGGTGGAATTGCAAATAAAAAATGAAATAAAAGAAAAGGAGAAAAGCCACCGACAGCTTTGATTGGCTAGCATGTGGGAATGTTTGGGAGGGTAATCAGAGCATGGATAAACAATTATAAAAGGTTGGCTCTGGATAGGAATATCGGAGCCACAGCTGTACTTTTTTCAATTTCTGTACAGTGGATTCACCTTCTTGAATTCTTTACACGTCTAATTAGATGAAAGCACTCGTCTGTTTCATAACGAAGACATCTCATCCACCGACACCGTTTTAGCGCGAAATCTTTGTAAGACGTCGATTCCTTAAATCTTGAAATTGATCACTGTTTCGGATATCTATTAGCCTTTGAGCAGAAATATAGCAAAAGAAACCACACATCCATTCAAGGGGTGCAGGAAGAATCACTCCTATAATTTAAAAAAAAATAATGATGAAAATATTGATGGAAAATATTATATCATTTTTTTATACATAAAAATTACAACAGATTAACAATTTCATATAGAAATGACAATGGAATAAAAATAAATATTCATCTATAATTTCATTGATATTGCTGACTTGCTAAATTACAAACAAAATTTTATTAATGATTTTAAAATGAATTAAAACTTGATAGTTCTCTCTTCTTCCCATTTCTTCTTATTCATTCAATTACAATTACAGCAACATGCCCCGGGTCTCTCTTATTTTATTAATTATAACGCCCCCTAATCCAGCAACTCAACAACCAACGCAATCTCTGTTCTATAGCGTCAGCTTCCATTTCTTGGTTTTATTTTTTGCCAAGTTTTACTCCAAGTAAGCAAATCCACTAATTTTTGTTGTTTAAACTACAAATTTATTAATGATTTTAAAATGAATTAAAACTTGATAGTTCTCTCTTCTTCCAATTTCTTCTTATTCATTCAATTACAATTACAGCAACATGCCCCGGGTCTCTCTTATTTTATTAATTATAACGCCCCCTAATCCAGCAACTCAACAACCAACGCAATCTCTGTTCTATAGCGTCAGCTTCCATTTCTTGGTTTTATTTTTTGCCAAGTTTTACTCCATCAAGTAAGCAAATCCACTAATTTTTGTTGTTATTTGTTTATATTTTAAGTTAATTTATTAAAATCTATTTGTAATATTTGTAATTTCCTTTACTTGTTTTATAATATAATTTTGTTGCATTAATATATGATTTGTATTTTAGGATATGTTTGAGATTTTAAATAAATATATTTAACTTGTCACTTGATGAGGTTGATAATGATTTTGTAACTTAGATATGTTAGAATTGAAAAAATAACGGGTATCAATTGATTTTTATCAATTTTATGGTTAAGTTGAAAATTTACAAAAAATTAAATATGTGTGGAATTGATAACATATGTTTATCTTTTTATTCATATTGATGCCCAGTTCATTTTATTTTAATTTTTGAATTGTGTTTATTGTTTTTTTCTTTTATGCTACTGCTTCATCAACTAATGATATTGATGATCATACCATGAATTCAGATTATAATTATGAAATGACACTCAATGTAGAAGTTTCAGATCAAAGCTAAACCATCAAGAACAATAAATTAGGCATTTCTTATTTGATATAGTTTATTTTAAAGTAAATGGATAGTAGACTAGAAGGACAATTTCTTTATATAATTTTTTTTATCTCATAATGTTAATATTTTTATAGTTATTTTAAGTTTTAAATTTATTTGAAAATAAATTCCTTAAATTGATTTTCAAGTTTACCTTTATTGAAGCTCCTTTGTTTTATCACCTCTATGGTGAAGTAAGCTTTATGACTATCATGAATAAATATATATCATGGATGTCTAGCGAAAAAAATTTAAGGTTACATAAATATTTTCTAATTAGAGTTGTTAGTTTTTTATATTTTGAAAACTATTTCTTATATGTAATTAATGAAAGGTTTTGGTAGAACAAGAGCAATGAGGCATTTGTAAGAAGAGTGTTGGAAAACTAGAGTGCAACTATCTAATTTCAAATCAATTAATACTTTATTATTGTAAAATGATATTCTTCTATTTCCTTCCCTAATTATTGTTTATTAAATTTATATATGATGTAAGGTGATTTTTGGTATAATGCATATAAATAAACAATTAGAAAGGTTAAGTTAGATGATATAAAGAAATGAAAAAGCTATAAATTGAGGCATGTCAAATAGCATAAATGGGATTGTATTAGCAATTTGTGATCTCAAAAACTTTATAAATCGTTTATGATTTGGTACATAAAATTAAAATAAAAAAATTTATGATTTGATAAGCAAGTATACCAAATGAGTGATTTCATTTATCAACCATGCAAAACGCCTAATAATAGCTTTTTTATATTTTTTTAGTATTTTTATTGAATTTTTAATTACATGTTTATTTGTGAGACTTTTAAAAAACTATTTAATTTACAAAAAAAAAATCTTGGGTAAGAATTGAATGAGAAAACTCATATAAAAAAGAAGGATAGGGGAAAAGAGAAAAAAAATATTGACACAAAGGTGGAAGTCTTGTTGTAAGGTTTTTTTTTTATAATTATTATTGGTTTAAGATTGTTTATTTGTAACAATATAAAATATAATTGAATTTAGAAAATTTACTTTTTTTTTTGTTTTATTTTAGACATATAGCATCATGTTTGTAAAATGTAGCAAAAACACTTCCACCCATCCTCTTCATGATTCTCAAGTGTGGTTGGAAAATCAACTCTAGTGGAGTAACATGAGAAAACTCATGTAAAAAAGAAGGATAGGGAAAAAGAGAAAAAAATTATCAATATAAGGACAAAAGTGTTGCTGTAAGTTTTTTTATAGTTATCATTGGTTTAAAATTATCTATTTGCATTAATAATATAAAATATAATTGAATTTATGAAATTTACTTATTTTTTAAATAATTTATATGAGACTTATAATGCTAATATGATTGTAAAAATTAGCAAAGATATTTTTACCCATTCTCTTTATGATTCTCAAGTGTGATTGAAGGTTGTTATAAGTGATGGATCTAATAAAAATCAGATTTATAGTTTGCTTACAGCATTAGCTCGAGAATTGAGCACTGAATATATTGTTTTAATTATAGTCACATCATATTTTAGCCCAAGTTATACTGCATAGGAATTTGATGATATTATCGATAAACGGTTTTAGAAACAAATAACTATTGAGATGAAGAATATAAGAGCAAAACACCTATAAGAAAATATGATGCATTAGGCTTAACTAAGTGCAACTATAAGTGTACCCTTTCCTCTTCCTCTTAGATCTTTTGGTCCAAAATCTTTCCCCCCCTCTCCTCCTTCATCTTTTTAGCACATTTAATGTGATGTATCAGGTATATATATTTCACCTTGTTAATTTGATTGTATTTTAATTGAAACTTTAATGGTTTCTTGGTAGAAATTTAATATATTGCTTATATCTACATTTGTTTTAAAAATGTTTGTGTATGAAATTTTGTTTATCTCATTATTTTTTGCTATTTATATGAATTTATTACTTAAATATTCCAACTGTGAAAACTTATAGGTTTACATAATCCATTTTAGCATTACTCATTGTAAAATTTATATAAATTTATTTTTAGAGATGCTTTTTCATTGTGATTGTGGATTTATTATAAGCAACTAATTGTTGGCTTGGGGATTGTAACAAACAAAAAAAATAAAAACCTCTTATGGAATTGTGGATAGAAATATAGTTCCATTAGCATTTTCATTGGAAATTTCACACCTATTCTAGAATTTTTTGTGAGACTTACAAAATGTGTAGCAACTTACCAATGAAATAACCAATAAAAAATTATATATAAAAAATATTTTTTTTGATAGAATTGCTAACAAAATAGAAAATCAGACAAGATGTTTTATGACAATAGTATTTCATTACCAATTCTATTAACATCTTTCAGTGCCAACAAAATCCTCATTATATGTCGATGAAATATTCCATTATTATTTTCTAGATTTTTAGTAGTGAGTGGTATAACTAACAAAATAAAAAAGGTACTTAATTTTATAGAGGTGATTTCTATATAAAGTTAATCATTTTTATAATTAAATGTCATGCCTAAAATGCAATTTTCTTATAGAAAATAGAAATGCTAAACATTTAGCAGATTATTATTCATTCTCCATCTCTTTCACTCTTTTTTTTTTTATCATTTATTTTAGTTTACTCAAACCTTTATTGCATGTGATAGAGTCATTAAAATCTCAAATGAATCTTGGACTTTTCATAATTGATTATATGTTAAGTATCTAAACTTAATTAATAAGTAGAAGTATCCGGACTTGGTAATCCCTACCAAAAAAATAAAAGTCTCTTTTGCACTTAGGGGATCCTTTGATGCTTAAGCTAATAAAACATAAAGAATATAAGAAAGCTATATATATATATATATATATATATATATATATATAAAGTAAAGGGTGGCAAACTTGTATTTTCATAAAAGAAATCATGAAAGGAAGTTGTATTGCCATTGAAAATTATTGAATATATTAAAGAAAATAACAATAAGTCATATAGCTCAACAAATAAAATGATTTGATTATATAGGCTAACATGTAGCCAAAATAAATATACATGTTTTTTCTAATGATTTCATGTGTTGATGGGATCCTAGATATTTATACAACCTAGTAAACAAGATCATATGACTTGCTTGACAACAAGGAGTAGGGTGGCAGACTTGTATTTTCATAAAAGAAATCATGAAAGGAAGTTGTATTGCCATTGAAAATTATTGAATAGATTAAAGAAAATAACAATAAGTCATATAGCTCAACAAATAAAATGATTTGATTATATAGGCTAACATGTAGCCAAAATAATATTTTTCTAACCAAGATGCAAGCCAATAAAATGATTAGTGCAATAATTAGCATGTGAAGATTCTATAGGCTTCGATGGCTTCTACAATTATAAAGTGTCATACTAACATATTTAAGGTTGTAAGAATACATGTGTAAGCATTGTTTTACGTGCCAAAAACTCATTTGACCTTATTTGAAATTTATATGGGGTTGGGATTTGGTCAACCCATGTTTGACCAGATATATTTTTTGTTTGCCTAGGGTTAGGATGGAGCCCAACTAAAATAGTTAATGGTTAGACCATGTTTAACTAGACATATTTTTTGTTTAGACTAGGGTTAGGATGTAGTTCAACAACAGTAGCTAATGGTTAGACTGAGGCCTAAATCAAGTGGATAGACATATTTGCTACCTAATCTAGTTGTTATGCTTAATCCCAATTAAAATGACCTAACAACAAAGTTACATGGTCCATGGGATGGTCGAGCTTACCTAAACATATCAAGCAACAAAGTTTTGAATATATGTTGGGCCAAAACCTATATTGGACAACTTATTATCTAATTTATCTTCTTTTTAAAAAAAATTAATAGAGTTATCATTATAAATTTATATTAAAAAAATATAAATAACTAATGGTTAGATCGAGGCCTAAATCATGTGGATAGACACATTTGCTACCTAATCTAGTTGTTGTGCTTAGTCCCAATCAAAATGACCTAACAACAAAGTTACATGGTCTCTGGGATGGTCGAGCTTACCTAAACATATCAAGCAACAAAGTTTTGAATATATGTTTGGCCAAAACCTATATTGGACAACTTACTATCTAATTTATCTTTTTTTTTAAAAATTAATAGTTATCATTATAGATTTATATTAAAAAAATATAAATTACTCTAAGCATTTTATGGTTTGGTCTTTTTTTTTTTAAATTGTAATCAAGTTTTCGAATAATGTATATTGCAGCATTTGTCAAAGTAAATTTTAAATATCAACAAAAAATAATAATGCCCTCATATATATTAAAACATGAAAGTTAACAATTACCATATAACTAATTCTCTCTCTTTTTGTTAACCTTCTCTTCTCTCTCATCCTTTCTCTGTAAACACAGATCTAGTAAAAAATTCAAATAAATATCCATAAAATGAGGTCATAAGAATTGGTTGAAAATAGATGATGTTTGGTTTTAATGTTATGAGAAAAAAAGGAATGTCAATTATAACAACTGCCACGAACTTGTCAATAATTATGTCATCTTTGATTTAAGAATTATGATAACAAACTGGCTTAAAAAGGAAAGGTTTTTGATCGAATGTCTTCTTGGATTTAAACTTTAGGTATCCAATAATGCATTCTACTTTAAAAATACCATTCTTATCCTTTAAATGATATAATAGACCACTATAAAATTTCTAGCATTCAAAAGTTGATGTGTAAATAAGGGGCTTACCATTATGCGGAGAGTTAAGCTGCTGGATGACAACTATATAGGAGAGTGACATGACGAAAAGATTGTTGTCTTCTCCCAAGTGCAGGAGTATCGAAGTAATAAATAACCCGGCAAGACCGGGGTCGAACCACAGGGAGGTTATTTGTATAAATTATAAATAACAATAATACAACAACAATAACAATAACAATAACAACAACAATAATAATAATAACAATAATAAAATACAAAACATATTAGTATCAAACATTAAGGTCCATGTTCAGTTTATACTATACTTATTCTTACACCATTAGTGTAACCTTTTCAACTTGACATAATAAACTTAACTAAATATAATAAAAGAGAGAAACATAAATAAGATAAAAGTTAACTAAGTAAAGGAAAGGATATGAGAAGCATAAACAAGATATTAATATAAGCAAAACTTAAGCATTACAATAAAAAAGAGAGCAAGAACATGATCTTAATCTGAAAATCAAGATGCTTAAATACATGATAAATTCCTCCTTTTATAGGCCAAAATTAAGAACTATTGATTTGTTGACTAATTGATGAGTGGGTGACCATATCTTGACTTGGTGATAATTCTTATTTTTTTGTTTGAATAATATGTCATTGCTAACGTTAGAATTCAAACAGACTTGAATCATGAAGTTCTAGAAAATTATTTCAGTTTTCTAAAAAAAATATATTAAGTTATTTTGACTTTTAAAACTCTAGATATGAGTTGAACACTGAATAATATCTAGGCTGCAGGACAGATTCAGACTTTTTCGTTGTTACTAAGATTTGAACTTCCAAATAGTAGAACTGAATCTTGCATTCCCATAAATATGTTAGGCCTATGTCTTAGCTTTCCATCCATATAGATTAAATTATAAAGTGTCATACTAACATATTTAAGGTTGTAAGAATACATGTGTAAGCATTGTTTTACGTGCCAAAAACTCATTTGACCTTATTTGAAATTTATATGGGGTTGGGATTTGGTCAACCCATGTTTGACCAGATATATTTTTTGTTTGCCTAGGGTTAGGATGGAGCCCAACTAAAATAGTTAATGGTTAGACCATGTTTAACTAGACATATTTTTTGTTTAGACTAGGGTTAGGATGTAGTTCAACAACAGTAGCTAATGGTTAGACTGAGGCCTAAATCAAGTGGATAGACATATTTGCTACCTAATCTAGTTGTTATGCTTAATCCCAATTAAAATGACCTAACAACAAAGTTACATGGTCCATGGGATGGTCGAGCTTACCTAAACATATCAAGCAACAAAGTTTTGAATATATGTTGGGCCAAAACCTATATTGGACAACTTATTATCTAATTTATCTTCTTTTTAAAAAAAATTAATAGAGTTATCATTATAAATTTATATTAAAAAAATATAAATTACTCTAAGCATTTTATGGTTTGGTCTTTTTTTTTTTAAATTGTAATCAAGTTTTCGAATATTGTATATTGCAGCATTTGTCAAAGTAAATTTTAAATATCAACAAAAAATAATAATGCCCTCGTATATATTAAAACATGAAAGTTAACAATTACCATATAACTAATTCTCTCTCCTTTTGTTAACCTTCTCTTCTCTCTCATCCTTTCTCTATAAACACAGATCCAGTAAAAAATTCAAATACAAATCCATAAAATGAGGTCATAAGAATTGGTTGAAAATAGATGATGTTTGGTTTTAATGTTATGAGAAAAAAAGGAATGTCAATTATAACAACTGCCACGAACTTGTCAATAATTATGTCATCTTTGATTTAAGAATTATGATAACAAACTGGCTTAAAAAGGAAAGGTTTTTGATCGAATGTCTTCTTGGATTTAAACTTTAGGTATCCAATAATGCATTCTACTTTAAAAATACCATTCTTATCCTTTAAATGATATAATAGACCACTATAAAATTTCTAGCATTCAAAAGTTGATGTGTAAATAAAGGGCTTACCATTATGTGGAGAGTTAAGCTGTTGGATGACAACTATATAGGAGAGACAAGGAGATAAGATAGAAAATAATGAAGGCTAGGTTTTTTTTGTTTTTTTTTCTATTGTTGATTATTTGTTATTGTGTTTTGAAAAAAATGTGGTTTTTAGTCATTATTTCAAATATAATGGTAGTATTGTAAATAAATACAATTTTTTTCTGCTTTTTTCTAACGCCAACTCTTAAGGAAGTAAAGTATTATTTGCCTTTAGATTTTAGGTTGCAAAGTTTAATATTTGAAAGCTTGGTTACAAAGTGAAAAAAATGACCAAGCCACAGGATGCTCAAAGAAATTTACCAAAAAATAACCCTTATCTTATAAGAACCTTTATAATGTTAGTCTTATTTTAGTGATGTAATTGACTGATATACTTCTAGCTATTACCACAACATTACAAAAGGATGCATGTCACATAAAAGATATTGAGTTTTTACATGATATATGATATGACTAAAAGATTGATATCTTCTCCCAACTGTAGGAGTATCGAAGTAATAAATAACCTGACAAGACAAGGGTCAAACCATTATTAATAACAACAATAATAATAATAAGTTAAAGAGGACTATGTAAGGATACACTAATGGTATTTCAAACAAATATAGTATAAACTCCTTTTATTACTCAACTGGAAACCACACACAAATCAGGTTTTAATCGAATTATAAATGGTTAACATGATTATATTAGTTATCTTATTCGAATAATGTTAATACTTGTAAATGTAGTATTCATGATTATAACTTATGTTAACAACAAATCATGTTCCTTTTATAGCACAAATATCAGTTATACCATACAATTGGGCTATGAAAATGCCAAGTATTTGTTGTATCAAGTGTTATATAACACAAATCTAAATTAACCATTTAACAAGTAAAGTATTAAAAGTGAACAAGATAACAAATACAAAACATATTAGTATCAAACATTAAGGTCCATGTTCAGTTTATACTATACTTATTCTTACACCATTAGTGTAACCTTTTCAACTTGACATAATAAACTTAACTAAATATAATAAAAGAGAGAAACATAAATAAGATAAAAGTTAACTAAGTAAAGGAAAGGATATGAGAAGCATAAACAAGATATTAATATAAGCAAAACTTAAGCATTACAATAAAAAAGAGAGCAAGAACATGATCTTAATCTGAAAATCAAGATGCTTAAATACATGATAAATTCCTCCTTTTATAGGCCAAAATTAAGAACTATTGATTTGTTGACTAATTGATGAGTGGGTGACCATATCTTGACTTGGTGATAATTCTTATTTTTTTGTTTGAATAATATGTCATTGCTAACGTTAGAATTCAAACAGACTTGAATCATGAAGTTCTAGAAAATTATTTCAGTTTTCTAAAAAAAATATATTAAGTTATTTTGACTTTTAAAACTCTAGATATGAGTTGAACACTGAATAATATCTAGGCTGCAGGACAGATTCAGACTTTTTCGTTGTTACTAAGATTTGAACTTCCAAATAGTAGAACTGAATCTTGCATTCCCATAAATATGTTAGGCCTATGTCTTAGCTTTCCATCCATATAGATTAGACCCAAACCCAAGTTCTACAGCTCTAGATATGACCCAATGACTGAACAGTGTTCTAATTTGGACTGAACCAATCTATTTGTTCTAAGCTTCACTCTCTTTTTGTCTTCTCAATTTCAGTAGTTGAGCTCATCAATCAATCCTTTGATTTATGTGATAGACCTACATTTAAGATGAACATTTACCATAAATTAAAAGTATCTTACAGTATTAGACTTGTTATTATAAAACATGTTTTAGTTAAGGAGTTATTGATACTTCAAATGTAAAATGCTGATGTAAAACCTTGATAAAAATAAATTTTTAAATACTAGTTATTATATGATTAGTACTTAAAAGTGTATTTTTATCATGGTTTTATATCATCATTTTGCACTTGAAGTATCAATAACTCCTTAACTAAAGCATGTTTTATAATAATATATCTAATAATATAAGATACCTTTAATTTATGGTAAATATTCATTTTAAATGCAGGCCTATCATATAAATGAAAGGATTGATTGATGACTTTAAGAACTTAAATTGCAAGGGCAAACAGATGACCAAAATTAGAAAAGAGATGTCGATGCAATCTAAACCGGAATACTATTCTGTAATTGGGTCATATCTGGAGCTATAAATCTCAGATTTAGGTCTACTTTATATGGATGGAAAGGTAAGACATAGGCCTACAACTTTTATATAGAGCCCAAGATCTAAAAAGGCCATTTTCAAGTCCAAATTATTGCAACAACAAAGAAGCCCAAAGCTGTCCTCCAGCCCGAGCACTATTTAGTATTTTGACCATATCTGGAGTTCTAGAAGTCTAAATGAGCTGATTGTTTTACACAAGCAAGCTAAAACAATTGCCTACAACTTTTATGTTTTTGAGTGGCTTCATTTTTAACGTTATCAATGATGTTTTTGGTAGATAAGAGAAGATAAGGATTGTCACCAAGTCAAGAGTTGGCTACCCACTCATCAATTAGTTATCAAATCAATAGTTTTCAATTTTGGCTTATAAAAGGAGGCATTTGCCATGCATTTAGGCATCTTGGTGTCCAAATCAAGATCATGCTTTGCTTTCTCTCTTTGTATTTTTTGTAATGTTTATGCTTTACTTTCATTAATATCAAGTTTATGCCTTTCATTTCTTTGCATTTACTTAGTTAACTTTTATCTTTTTCATGTTTTTATTTTGTTTATTTATTTTTATTTCTTTTATTATGTCTAGCTAAGTTTATTATGTCAAGGTGAAAAGGTTACACTAATGGTGTAAGAATAAGTATAGTATAAACTTAATATGGACTTTAATGTTTGATACTAACATGTTTTATATTTGTTATCTTGTTCACTCTTTAATACTTTGCTTGTTAAATGACTAATCTTGATTTATGTTGTATAGCACTTAGTACAACAAATGCTTGGCACTCTTATAGCCCATACTATATGGTATAACCGACACCTGAGCTATGAAAGGAACTTGATTTGTTGTTAACATAAGTTATAATCATGAATGCTTGACGAGATTTATAAGTATTAGCATTAATTGAATAAGATGACTAATGTAATCATGTTAACAATCTATCATCTGATTGGAACCTCCTTTGTGTGTGGTTTCCAATTGAGTAATAAGAGTTTATACTATACTTGTTTGACATACCATTAGTGGATCCTCTAACCTTGACATTTGTTATTATCATCATTTAATCCTTACATTAATATTCCATCTCCAAGTTCTCATCTTCTTCTTCTTCTCCTTCTTTTTCTTTATTATTATTATTATTACTGCTATTATTATTATTATTATTATTATTATTATTATTATTATTATTATTATTGTTATTGTTATTACTATTACTATTACTATTGTTGTTGTTGTTATTATTATTGTTGTTATATTATTGTTATTATAATTTGTAGAATTAACCTCCTTGTGGTTCGACCCCGGTCTTGCTGGGTTATTTATTACTTCGACACTCCTGCACTTGGGAGAAGACATCAATCTTTTAGTCGTGTCAAGTTTTTGGCGTCGTTGCCGGGGAGGTAAGTTTTGTATAAATTATAATATTTATTTTATTTTCTCTTTTCACTTTTCTTGTATATAACTTTGTTTCTTTTCTCTTATTTTTCTTCTTTTGTTTTCTTTTTCCTTTTATTCTATTCCTACACATGCATGAGAGTGTGGTCACGTACATCAAGTGGTAGACTTTGTAGGGTATCTTCATCATTTTCAGAAAATATGGCTGAAGAAGATAATCAATCACTTCATAATGAGAATAATGAGAATAATTGTGTTCAAACCCTTAGAGACCACATGAATCCCACAAGAACAAGTGCACCATCATGCATAGTTTTTCCTCCCGATGCATCTCATTTTAATTTTAAACCAGGTATTATTCAACTTTTACCTTCTTTTCATGGCTTAGAATTGGAAAATCCATACTTGCATTTAAGGGAATTTGAGGAGGTGTGCAACACATATAATAACTTAAATTGTAGCATGAACACCATTACATTAAAGCTTTTTCCTTTTTCATTAAAAGATAAAGCTAAAACATGGCTACAAAATTTAAGATCAGGATCCATTCGTGCTTGGGATGAAATGCAACAACAATTTTTGAAGAAGTTTTTCCCATCTCATAGAACAAACTCTTTCAAAAGACAAATCACCAATTTCACTCAAAAACCAGGAGAAACATTTTACAAATGTTGGGATAGGTATCGAGACTTGCTTAGTACTTGCCCTCATCATGGTTTTGAAACATGGAGATTGGTTTCACATTTCTATGAAGGGTTAACACCTAAAGATAGGCAAATGGTTAAATTGATGTGCAATGGAACTTTTGAAGATAAAGACCCTGATGAAGCAATGAAGTACTTAGACTTGTTAGCTAAAAATGCTCAAAATTAGGACTCTGCGGGTACTTATGAGGTACCGAGTAAAAATCAACCTCATACATCTAGTGGAGGTATGTATAACCTTAGGGAAGATCATGACCTTCAAGCCAAGTTTGCATCTTTAGCTAGAAAAGTTGAGGCACTAGAATTGAAAAAGAGTGGTCAGTTAAAATCTGTTGAAAACATTGTTTGTCAAATCTGTGAAACAAATGAACACTTAACCAATGATTGTCCAACTTTGCCTTCTTTTAAGGAATGTCTCCATGAACAAGCCCATGCTTTAAACAGTTTCCAAAGGGCTAACCACAACTCATACTCCCAAACATACAACCTTGGTTGGAGAAATCACCCAAATTTCAGTTGGAAGAGCGAGAACAACAATGCACAAACTTCACAACCACCGTTTCAAGCACACCATAATTTCCAAAATTCTCATGGATATGCATCTCCTTATGCTCCACCTTCTAGAAGAAATCTTGAGGAAATATTGCATGCATTCATTGAAAAGCAAGAGACAATCAATACTCAACTTGCTCAAAACATGACAGATTTTAAAGATACTCTTGCAAAATTAACATCTGCTCTCAGTTTCCAAGAGAAAGGTAAGTTAACATCTGCATGAGAGTGTGGTCATGTACATCAAGTGGTAGACTTTATAGGGTATCCTCATCATTTTCAGAAC
Source organism: Populus euphratica (assembly GCF_000495115.2). Taxonomy (NCBI): domain Eukaryota; kingdom Viridiplantae; phylum Streptophyta; class Magnoliopsida; order Malpighiales; family Salicaceae; genus Populus; species Populus euphratica. Next base: position 103,952 of record NW_011500553.1, read on the forward strand.
AATAATGCTTTGAAATATAAAGACCCTGGTTGTCCTACAATTTCTTGCTTTATTGGAGAATAAAAAATTGAAAAAGCCTTGATCTTGGTGCTAGTGTGAATTTACTTCCATATTCAGTTTTTCAAAGTCTTAATCTAGGTGAGTTAAAACCAACTTCTATATCTCTTTTACTTGCCGATAGATCTGTAAAAGTGCCTAGAGGAATAATTGAAGAAGCGTTAGTACAAGTCGATAAATTCATTTATCCTGTGGATTTTATTATCTTGGACACAGAACCTGTTGAAGCATGTAATTCATTTCCTATTATTTTAGGACGTCCGTTTCTTGCAACTTCTAACGTATTGATTAATTAGGAATGGACTGATGAAGCTATTATTTGGAAATATGACATTGGAGATGAATATTTTCAACATTTGCAAGCAACCTGGAGATGATAATGATTTACAAGAAGTAAATCATATTGACGAATTAGTTTATGATCAACTTGAATCTACTTTAAGAAAAAATGAGTTAGATGAATCTGAAGATTTGCAAATGATTTATTCTAAGAAAGAAATCATGGATGAAAAAAGCACCGAAAATATTGATGTGAATCTTTTGTCAACAATGATAACACATTCGACATCTGATATCACATTAATCGATGATTACTTTCCTAATGAATCCTTACTTTCTCTTAGTCCAATGCCTTGGTATGATAAAAATATCAATTTTCTTGCTTTAGGAGATTTGCCAGCTTATTGGAGTACCCAAGATAAAGAAACGTTTTTGAATGAAGTGAAGAATTTTTATTGTGATGACCCTAACTTATTCAAATATTGTCCTGATCAAATATTTCAAAGATTCATTCCCGACAATGAGGTAAGTAATGTCATTAAACTTTGTCATTCTGAAGCATGTGGAAGTTATTTCTCATAAAAAAGACAGCTATAAAAATCTTTCAAAATGGATTTTATTGGCCCACAATGTTCAAGGACACACATGCATTCTGCAAAACTTGTGAAAATTGTCAAAAAGTTGACACTGGTAAAAAATGTTTGTTTTATAATTCTTAACTCTATTCATTCCCTAAAGAGCTAAGATCAAGATGAAACAATCCTTATGGGGCCTGTGATATTGAGAATTCAATGAATGACAATGTTTTTAAGGAAAATGGACATCGTTTGAAAGCTTACTTTGATAATTTTCCTAGTGAAAATGAATCAATTGGTTTGAATGATCTTATAGATAAAGGTTGATTATTTTGTTTTTCTCATGTTGTTTTTATTTTTGAGTGATTTTTTCTAGTTTCTCTCATCCCGGTCAAATGACGGATAACGGTACTCCGTGACTTAAGTCGGTTCTTTTAGTTTCCCACAATAACTGATATTTGTGTATATATTTGTGCAATTCTTTGAATCTCTCTTCCAATTCTCATTTGAAAATGGACACTAATCTTGAAAAATTAAAAAAGTATTTTCCCGCTCTACCTCAGAATGCGATTACAAAAATTTACCGTGCTAGATGTGCAAGTTTGAGATTGTTAATGAATCATGGAATTCCTGAAGATATTCGCTGGTTGATTGAAGCAAAGGTCCGATTATCAGGTGAGTCCTCTAACTCCTTCATTTCACACATGCCTGGAACAGGTAAAAGCACTTTTGCAAAGAAGCGTCGTGCAAAATGACTGAAAGTCTGTCATCGATGTGCTAGATGGACTTGTAATACATAATGTCATTCTTTAGGAATGGTATCTATAAACCGTGAAGATAAAATACAATTCATTAAGGATGGTCTGAGTAAAGAGTCTTTAGATAATCTTCTATTGACTCTTGAGACGCATCCTAGTGGAGATGTGCATAGTGTAATTCATGATTTATGACCACTATTTCATAAAGAACATGATCGATTTAGTCTTAGGAATTGACTAAAAAAGACCCTGTTTGCTAGTTTTTAAGAAAACTGGATGGGAAGCCTATCCCCGACCCATAGAGGGCGTTTAAGCCGTTCTTGGACGTAAAACCAAGGGAAAATGTAAGTCACAATCACAACTACCTGTACATACACATGCTTTTTCAAAAGTAAATAAATAAATTAATAAAAAGAGAGAGAGAGAGTGTGAGACTCCAGCTGGCCTACATATAGGTGTTATGATTGCCTTTCTAATTTCTCATCTATAAACCCTCTCTTCCTTTCATTTCTACTCAACCCATACATTCAACAAAAACAGAATTGTGTAGAAATGGCAAGTTCCTCAAGTCATCATATAAGAAATATTTGTGTTTTCGGTGGATCTAGTCTGGGAAAAGAAAAGGAGTTTTTAGAATCAGCAAATCATCTTGGTCAAGTGCTAGCTGTAAGAAAGATTCATTTAGTGTATGAGGGAGGCAATCTTGGGTTAATGAGAGGTGTGTCAATAGCTGCATTTTTAGGAGGTAGTCAAGTTTTGGGGGTCGTCCCCGAAGCTTTAGCACAAAGGGACATCATTAGAAAAACAATTGGAGAGGAACTTCAGGTCTCCACAATGTCAGCTCGAATGAATGCAATGTTTAACCATGCTGATGCCTTCATTGCTTTACCAGGTGGTTTAGGCACATTGGAAGAGATCTTTCATATCTTCCCTTGGGCCCAACTGCACATTCATCATAAACCCATGAGTTTGTTAAATGTTAATGGTTATTATGATAAGTTGTTGTCTTTTCTTGATCATGCTGTGAAACAGGAATTTCTAATATCTTCTGCACGACAAATCATAATCTCTGCTGCTACTGCTGAACAATTGATTAACCAACTACAATCTTTCATTCCTGTAATTGATCCCTTCATGAATCGCATAAATTGGTCATTTAAGGAAATCCGTAAAAAGCTTAGATTAGATTTGAGTCTTTATTTGTAATTTTTGTGTTGTTTTGTTTTATTATTGTGTTTTGTTATTTCTTATTTTTGTTTAAGTGTGTTTCAGATTTGTCAATGTTCATTATTTCAGGTGATATCTTCTATACTCTATCTTTCTACCTTAGAACATTGAGGACAATTTCTCGTTTTGGTTAGGGGGAGAGGGTAGTAGTTGATAAAAAAAAAACTGTGTTTTCTATTTCATAAAGCATGTGCAAAATTATTGTTACTATGATGGCAGAGTAAGGAGAACTTTTATGACTCTTGAGACGCATCTTAGTAATCATTCTTAACAAGGTCTATTATAATACTTCATGAAATATTCAGATTTACAAACTCTCGCATTGTTATCACTTAATTCTGCTCATATACTTATTTAACATGTATTCTTAAACCTTAATTTACACACACACACTTTAACATATGATTGTGGGTTGCATATTGGATTATTACATTATTTATGTTCTTTTGTTAAAAGTAAGAACTAAGGGAAAGGGATTGTATATAATTAAAAAAAAGGAAAAAAAAGAAAAAAAAATGATAATAATAAAAATGTAGATAAGTTTGGTTTCGTAGCCTCCCTAACCTAAGCAATTAAGCCTGAAGGGGTGTTTTAACACCTAATAACCTAAAGTCAACTGATTTGGGAGCTATTAGCCCAACGCTTGTTACATGGGTTAAGGAGAAAAGCTTAAGGGAATCAAACATTGCACTATCTACATATCAGTATCTGCGACCCGAGTTACTAAGCTCGTAGGGGTGTCTTAACACCTAATACCCTAAGACCAACTGGTCTGGGAGTCATTAGGCGAAAGCTCGTTATATGGGTTGAAGATGCATGGTGTTTTTAAATTAAATGTATATATATTTTAAAAAAAGAAAAAAAAAGGAGAAAAAAATAATAATCCCAACCCAAGGAAGTTAACCTTAAACATTAGAACAAAAAATTTTGTTTTCTTCCAAGAAAAGCCCTATAATTATATGTTGATACATTGAGCACAAAAAAAAGGTTTATGAATATCTTGTTAAGAGGTATTGAGCAGGTCTATAAATTTAACGAGCGTTTGTTTATCTGGATAGATTAATGGAAGTTAAATGATGAATACATTGCTTTGTGGAATTTGCAAATTGTTTTTCTTATTTTAACGCTTTGATTACTAGGGACTAGTAATAAGCTGGTTGGGGGGGGTGTGATTAGTACTTAAAAGTGTATTTTTATCATGGTTTTATATCATCATTTTGCACTTGAACTATCAATAACTCCTTAACTAAAACATGTTTTATAATAATATATCTAATAGTATAAGATACCTTTAATTTATGGTAAATGTTCATTTTAAATATAGGCCTATCACATAAATGAAAGGATTGATTGATGACTTTAAGAACTTAAATTGCAAGGGCAAACAGATGACCAAAATTAGAAAAAAGATGTCGATGCAATCCAAACCGGAATACTATTCGGTAATTAGGTCATATCTGGAGCTATAGATCTCAGATTTAGGTCTACTTTATATGGATGGAAAGGTAAGACATAGGCCCACAACTATCATATGGAGCCTAAGATCTAAAAAGACCATTTTCAAGTCCAAATTATTGCAACAACAAAGAAGCCTGAAGTTGTCCTCCAGCCCGAGCACTGTTTAGTATTTTGGCCATAGCTAGAGTTCTAGAAGTTCAAATGAGCTAAATTTTTTACATAAGAAAGCTAAGACAATTTCATACAACTTTCATGTTTTCAAGTGGCTCCAATTTTGACGTTATCAATGACATTTTGGGCAGACAAGAGATAGAAAAAATCCATACGTGTTGTCCAAAAATAATGATTGTCCCATTCATTAGCATGTGTATTGCATGCATTAAACCTTTTTTTTTTTTCCTTTTCTCCAATTTAATCTTTAGTTCTTTAACAAATCTTTAATTCGATCTCTAAATTAGCTTAACTGGATAACATGCAAGAAAGATTCTTTTTTTGTGATTCAGTCCCTAATTCTTCATTAACTTTTCAATTAAATCCTCAAATTATCTTAACTGGAAAACATGCAAAAAATAAAAAAAGGAATTAAAATTATTTTCACACTACATAACCAACTAATAGAACTATATAACACTCACTTGATTCTCCATTCTATAAGCTAGCAGTATGAGTGCATAAATTGCCACTAGGATGCCTATCATAAAATTGTTATTAGAAGCCTAAATTATCTTATAAATTATCAAAGAAACACTTACATAAATAATTTTTTCTATAAGTTACCTATAATTTAAAATTAATTATTCTCTCTAATTATATTGTATGACATGTTTGTGACTCTATTCTTTATGAGATAATTTCATATGAATTGAGCTGTATAAATACTTAACATCACCAGGTAACAATCATAAACAATAATACAAAACCACATACAATAATCACAATATATACACTCATATGTTTTTTTATCTTTTTTACTATACATGTTCGTTAAATTAAATATCAATAGGTCCTATATCTTGATAAAAGAACTTGTTTTGCAAGAATTCATAAACCACAAGCCCAACCTAACTTAAAAGAAATGCTACGAAACTCATAGCACCAATTCTAGAAAGGCCTAATTTCAATTTGAAGTTTATTTTTAACTTCATCAATGACGCTATTTATGGGAAATCAAAGAAAATTTAGTTAATTCCTTGTTTACATTTCACTAAGTTTTTCCATGACCAATAACTTAGAAACACCAAAATATGAGAGTGTAATTGACATCCTTATCATAAATACATTAGCTTTTCCACATCCCTAACAAATTATTTATAAAATAAAAGTGCTCATAGAAATAGTTCTAACTACCCTAAAACATCTTTGAACTTTGTCACTCCCTCAACAAATGACACAACAGCTAGCTCCATTATATATGCCACCAAATGTATGTAAACAACTTTATTTGGCTCATAAAGCATCTATAGGTAGAGTAATGGTTATTGTCATTAATCCACATCCAAACCTTACTCATGTACTCTTTATAAAATAAAATCCCAATATGAGATTAGGTCAATAATGATATGAGATATTGAGAATGAATATTGTCTCTACCTAGTGAGAGATTATCTACTTTTTAATGAAATGTTACACACCCATCTCTCTAAAGATTGTGTATATGAAAAGGATTTAAACAACTATAATCGATGTATAGGCCTAAAAGAACACATACAAAATATATGAAGCAACCTAGAGCCTGTAATACAAAATAGTGATGCTATGTACAAAATATTTTTTATGATGTTTTATGGGTTTGCTTGGGCATGGTACCATAAACTACAATTTGACTTTATTATTAACTTTCACAATATCTATATCAAACTCACCTCTTACTTTAGCATAAACATACCAGCTAAATTTAAGCTTTTTACTATCACACAACAAGAAGATGAGAACATTAGAGCATATTTAAAAACATTTGATGAGCAAATGTTGAATATAAAAGATCTACTCTAACCTATTGTTATGAAGGCCCTAATTAATGAGGTTTATAACTATATTCTATAGGAAAGACTATACACACTCCCCAGTCAAACTCTTCTTAAAGTTAAACAATCAATAAAAAACTACATCCTTGTAAAACAACTAAGTATGAGCAAACAAGGACACATTTAGTTTTAACAAGAAATAAAAAAATATTTTAAATACAATTGGTCTCTTACCAATCATATGACATCTAAAAAGAATCCAAAAGAGTCCATTCATAATTAAATGATGTTTCTTGAGCTTATGACCATGCTTTTAAACACCACTCATATTAAAGCATTCTTTATTGACATGACGAAAAGATTGATGTCTTCTCCCAAGTGTAGGAGTGTCGAAGTAATAAATAACCCGGCAAGACCGGGGTCGAACCACAGGGAGGTTAATTGTACAAATTATAAACAACAATTATAAAACAACAATAACAACAGTAATAATAACAACAATAATAATAATAATAATAATAATAGTATTAATAGTAGTAGTAGTAGTAATAATAATAATAATAATAATAATAATAATAATAAAGAAAGAGAAGAAGAAGAGAAGATGATGATGAGAACTTAGAGATGGAATATTAATGTAAAGATTAAACAATGATAATAACAAATGTCAAGGTTAGAGGTTCCACTAATAGTATATCAAACAAGTATAGTATAAACTCTTATTATTGAATTGGAAACCACACTCAAAGGAGGTTCCAATCAGATTATATATTGTTAACATGATTACATTAGTCATCTTATTCAATTAATGCTAATACTTGTAAATCTCGTCAAGCATTCATAATTATAACTTATGTTAACAACAAATCAAGTTCCTTTCATAGCTCAGGTGTCGGTTATACCATACATTATGGGCTATGAAAGTGCCAAGCATTTGTTGTACCAAGTGTTATACAACATAAATCAAGATTAATCATTTAACAAGCAAAGTATTAAAGAGTGAACAAGATAACAAATATAAAACATGTTAGTATCAAACATTAAAGTCCATATTAAGTTTACATTATACTTATTCTTACACCATTAGTGTAACCTTTTCACCTTGACATAACTAACTTAGCTAGACATAATGAAAGAAAGCAAAATAGATAAACAAAATAAGAACATAAAAGTTAACTAAGTAAAGGAAAGGAAATGAAAGGCATAAACTTAATATTAATGAAAGCAAAGCATAAACATTACAAAAAATACAAAGAGAGAAAGGAAGAGCATGATCTTGATCTGGAAACCAAGATGCCTAAATGCATGGCAAATGCCTCCTTTTATAGGCCAAAATTGGGAACTATTGATTTGATGACTAATTGATAAGTGGGTGGCCAACTTTTGACTTGGTGACAATCCTTATCTTCTCTTGTCTGCCCAAAACGTCATTGATAACGTCAAAATTGGAGCCAGTTGCAAACATGAAAGTTGTAGGCAATTGTCTCAGCTTTCTTGTGTAAAACATTCAACTCATTGGGACTTCTAGAACTCCAGATATGGCCAAAATACCGAACAGTGCTCGGGCTGGAAGACAGATTCGGGCTTCTTTGTTGTTGCTACAATTTGGACTTGATAATGGCCTTTTTAGATCTTGGGCTCCATATGAAAGTTGTAGGCCTATGTCTTACCTTTCCATCCATATAAATTGGACCTAAATCTGAGATATATAGCTCTAGATATGACCCAATTACCAAACAGTGTTCCGGTTTGGATTGCACCGACATCTCTTTTCTAAGTTTGACCATCTTTTTATCCTTGCAATTTAAGTTCTTCAAGTCATCAATCAATCCTTTTATTTATATGATAGGCCTGCATTAAAAATAGACATTTTACCACAAATTATAGGTATCTTATATTATTAGATATATTATTATAAAATATGCTTTGGTTAAGGAGTTATTGATACTTCAAGTGCAAAATGATGATATAAAACTATGATAAAAATACACTTTTAAGTACTAATCATTTATCATTAAAGAAAGAAAACTTATGCAATACGTCTTATGATGAATGACGTGAACATACAAAGCTATAATAAATTTTATCTTTTTCATCATAATAATGAACACATTACCAAGAATTGATATACCCTACTAAGATATAAAAAGATCAATTGTTAAGGGTTACTTATAATAGTTTGCTAGGAAAGAAATACAACCCAGAAAGAAGAAAAGGTTGGTGCATACCATAATGTATTTCTAAAAATCAAATAATTTTCAAGAATTATACCTCCATTTACATAACAAAATTACTTAATATGTTCAATAAAAAAAGAATATTGTCTCTTTTAAAAGAAATCATTTATAATTTTATCCAAAATCTCTATTAATCTTAAACTGACTTTAATCCTAAATAACATGGACCCCATATTTCTATATGCTCCAAATCTAAATGACTGAATGTTGGACCACCAATCAGTGTATTTCTAAACCGATAACGCAAAGTTAAAGTATTATCTCTTGGACGCGTGGACGATCCAGATTTAATCAATACAAACCCATTATGGAGTGTGGTATATACGGATTTGTCTGTCTGTCTTTTCCTCTTTTTCAATTTTTTTGGGTTAAAGAAAATACTGCACAGTATTATTATAAACAATTTCCAAAAAATAAAAAATAATAGGAAAAGAAATCCAAAAATGGGAAGTGGAAGCCGAAATTTACTCTGTAAATCGTCATCATCCGCGCTACTCTTCCTCGCACCGTCTTTCACTTCAGCTCAACTCCGTTTCAATTCCTTCACTCCCTCCAAACTCCGCCGTATGGCCACCCAACCTTCCTCCTCTCCCTCTTCCCTCACCACAAACGGCACCGCTTCTCCTTCTCCTTCGCCCTCTCCTTCCTCCACGATTGATTTTCTCTCTCTTTGTCACCGCCTCAAGGTGAGAACTGAGAATCAAAATAAATTGATAAATGTTCATTAACTGGCTCAAAAATTGTTGTTCTGTTTGCATATGCTATAATTTTTTGTTTTGATTTTTTGAAATAAATAGACTACGAAGAGAGCAGGATGGGTAAAGAGGGGCATAAAAGGACCAGAGTCAATATCAGATCATATGTACAGAATGGGATTAATGGCTCTGATTGCTCCTGATATTCCCGGCATTGATCGTGACAAGTTAGTATTTGTTTCTTGGTTACTGCTTGCATTTGATAGTTTGTGGTAATTATTATTATTTTCTGTTTTTTCAGATGTATAAAAATGGCGATAGTTCATGATATCGCTGAGGCAATTGTTGGAGACATAACGCCTTCGGATGGGGTTCCGAAGGCTGAAAAAAGCAGAAAAGAGAGGGAAGCATTGGAGCATATGTGCAAATTGCTTGGTGCAGAGTCAAGAGGTTGTAGTTTGTTTTATTGCTATATTTTCTTTTTGTTTGTGTGATTGTTCAATGGCGAACCAATTGATTTTGTGAATTTGTAGCCAAGGAAATGAGTGAGTTGTGGAATGAGTACGAGGAGAATACGACACCAGAAGCAAAAATTGTTAAGGATTTTGATAAGGTATTAGCTTTTATTAATGTCTTTGTTGTGGGAGTGTTTCGAGATTTTGTTAATGTGGAAATTGTGTTGTATATTGTAAAATTCTGTACAAGAAACAATCTGCTTGGAAGGAATATCAAATAAGGAATCTATGATGTAGCTTAAGAATCATGATTTTGATTCATTGCACGGAAAATTCCAGTGTCAAACTAGAATGTCATATGTGCTGTGTTAATGGATGAGTTGTTTTTGATCACTGGTACTTTTAAGGAATTAACGGATGGTCTGATTCTGCTCTTTTCCTTTTGTTTCTACCTAGGTGGAGATGATCCTTCAAGCTTTAGAATATGAAAATGGTGAGGCTTCTTTTTTCCCTTTCCTTCATGTATTCATAAGTGCATAGTTGTATCAAGCACCTGCTTATTGTTTATAAGGATCTGGAAATTGTTTTGGATAAAGCCTGTGTCTTGTTCTTACAGTTATATGGCCTTCTTTTGCGTAGCAGTCTGTATTATAGGGTCAAATATTCTTCTGTATTTAAAATACGAGTAGCCCGGATGTAGTTGTCTTATGTTGTGCATGCATCTCATAACCATTTGCCTATTGTATGGATATTATTTAACATTGTAGCCCTTTCTTTGTAGTATTTCACTATATTATTATTTGCAATGGGTTAAAACCTAAAAAAAATAAAATGGAAACTGAAGTCATATCTGGTTTTCTGCAGAGCAAGGGAAAGACTTGGAAGAATTTTTCCAGTCAACCGCTGGTATGTAAATTTCTGAGCTCATATTCTGGCTGTTTAATGGAGGATTCAATTTTTCTGAGAAGAGCTAAATCTAATTCCAAGCTAACCTGGGCAATGTTGATAGCAAATACAACCTACTTGCATATGCTAGTACCATTTCTTTTTTTTTTTGTTACGTCAAATTTCTTCATGGACAAAAGAAAATTAAGGAGTATTCATTTTTTCGGTGAACTAGAAGTAAGCATTGATGCTGTAAGAATCTAGTAAAACAATTGTTTTTCTGAAGGGAACCTCTAATATTATTGGTAAGGTCTGAGGCAACAGTTACCTTAAGATAAAAAACTTCTTGATATTTGGGTGTTGTTTAAAGAAGGCCTAGGTTTATATATTGGTCGGGGTTTGAAAAGTTGAAGGTTTGGGCAAGAACATACGAGTCAAAAAATTGGTTGCTGGATCAGTGGTTTAATAGCAAAGCAAAGGGCTTAATTAAAGTGGTAATGTGGAGGACCCAGCTGACCCGTAGAAATCTGAAGCAGTTTGCAGTAATAAACAGTTATCCATAAATAAAATTTCATAACCTACGTCGCTGGAGGACTAAAGACTTTGAGGAAAATGCAGACTGGGCATTTATTCAATGATCAAATTTTCCAATGCGGCTATGTTTATTTTTTGGGAGTGTAGGTGTTACTTTAATGTGCACAGTGTTCCCTTTCGTGGCGCCATGTTATCATACTTCAATGCATTTCAGTTTTGGCTTCATCTAATGCCTCAGGTCTTAGAAAAAGAAGAGAGAATCGTGTCTTAAAAATAAGAAGGGATTGAAATTGTAACATTCTCAAAACTCCACTGCTTTTATATTATAACGTGAATTCCAGGTCTTGCACACATGCGTTCATGTTGGGGATAAAAACGTAGTGTTGGGGATAAAAACATGTGTTATTTGTCGCAGCCTTCAGGGCCTTAGCAATTCTTTTCAAAAAATTTGCAGGGAAGTTCCAGACTGAAGTGGGGAAAGCATGGGCCTTAGAGATAGCATCAAGAAGAAGAAAGGAACGCTAGTTTCTAGCTTTGAGATTTTCAGATGTTCAGGTAATTGTTTTGTTTCCTGGACCTTGAATTGTCTAATTAGATCCGGGGGATTGATTAGATTTGGAAAATCATCTCCATAGTTTCCCGTGGTCTTATTGCTTAAAACATCTTCAATCAAGATTCTACAACCTAAACATTTGTTTCAGTTTGACCAATAATAATGCAGGGCCTACATTTTCCTCCCATTTATCCCACCTTAACCTCCATGAATTGCGCTAGCGAGAAGCAGCTGAGGAGAGAAATCGTCCACCTCATGGTTTATGCCTACCCAGCATGGGAGAGGCCAAGATTTCTGGTTACAGCGCTGAATGTGTTGGCACAAACATGCACTGACTTGTTCTTGTGATTGGATGAGGCATGAGCAAATGCAATTTATTTTTTCTATATGATTTCTTTAGGGTTCCAGCATGAATTAATTACTTCCTATATCGGGAAATTCACTTTCCAACCTTGTTCAAGTGGAGGACAGAAGCATTATTTTGTGTCAGTGTCAAAAAAGCTGATCGAGTCTCCTTTAAACCAGGTGTCAAGTTTAACATGCAGGCAGCGAGGCTGCCATCGAAGGAAGCCACCCTTACCTCCTATAGTAGTAGAATGCTGCAACTAGCCATCAATTTCATATCTAGATTGTGAATATTTTTTTCAAGCTGATCAACCATCAAATACACTTCCTACATGATTCCAGTCAAATAACTAGAAGATGTACACACTCCATGATCACAAAGCAGGCGGAAAACTTTACTTTTTACAAACAAAGGCAGGCAAAAAAAAAACCAGAATGATGCAGGCCCGGCCTGAACTCGACCTTGCCTTGCCCATGAACAAGTCTATGCAGCACCCTCGACCAGCTTGTTCAACTTCCTTGTCCTAAGCCTCTCAGCGTGCACTTCATTACCTTGGCATTCAAACCTGTAGATGATTAATTAAAGCGCAAAATGAGCCCAAATTGGTCAATCTTTTGCGTCAACAGAAGCCCTTCATTTTATTACAATTACCTTGGCGGTAATGATATTAAAGGGTTCAGGCTTTGTTCAAACTTGACAGCTTCTTCCTCGGTAGTGACCGTCTGATTGAAGCAGAAGTATCGGCCACATGTGGACCGATCCTGGAAAGCTCGAATATGAACATCAGCCAGGAAGTTCACATCTACATAGGCCAGAACCCCATTTTCATACATTTGAGCTGCCCCTGTTACATGTTTGGTGGCTTGAGGATCATTTCAGAATCTTACAGTAAGATGCCGCTTTTTTTTTTTTTTTTTTAATGAATATGTCGTGCCATACATGTTTACCTCTGAGGTATGACATGGTTGATAAAGGGTTCTGCTGAGAGACACCAGGACCCAGAACTAGGCCGGCATTTATGGAAACCATGTTAAGCATACGGTCCATGGCTAAAGCCCAAGCAGCCTGTTCAGAGAGAGTCTTTGCCAGGGCATGCCATAACTGTAAATTAAACATGAGATGGCAAAAGATGTAGTTATAGTAGCTATCCACATAAATAAATAAATAAATCCGAGTGAATAATTTTTTAATCCCAATGCTTTCAGCAATATAATAACTAGAAAAATACCTTATTACTGATATGTTTCTTTTAATTAATATATCTCAAGAGGGTATTTTGGGAAGAAAAACATCTAAATTGGTGACAAATTCAGCACTTCATTGTTACCAAAACACTCAAGGAAAGGGTTAAGGTATAGACAAAAATACAATCATAAGAACGTGATATTGAGTTTTTCAAACCAGAAGAACTAACTAACTAGTTTGCCGAGAAAACACGAGGAAGAAACAATAATTTACTCAATAGTAAAGATCATTAGAGCTTGGTTATTAAACTTTATGAAGTCGTTTTCAAAGCAATATAGAGTTAATCATAACTTAATCTCTTTAGTTTTATCAAAATATATTAATTATTTTATGAATTCTTAAGACTTAATTAAATAGTCTTCTTACCACTCTTAGCTACGCTTAATTTAGTATTACTTATTCTGAGAAATTTATTACTTTCTCATCAACCTTCTCATATAATCTTTGATTAGTTTGATCTTTCAAAGTTTAGAAAAAACAAAGTAATGTGAAATTAAAATGAGCTGAGCAAAATTTAATGTGTTTTTCAAACTTGAGAAGAAATGAAAATGAGTTTCGGAGGTATGGGAAATTGTGAGTAGAAGGAGTTCATCATCATCACAAGTCTATAATTTCAAGGTGCTCGCTAGTGGAGAAAAATGATAAATAGAGGCATTAAGCACAATCAAGATAGATAGTAAAATCTTGCAGAGATCCAAACCTTCAATTTCCTGCAAAATTCTTGATCACTCCAAGACCTCTCGTCTACATCCTTCTCTGAACAAATGCTCTCTTTCCATATCGCTGCAGTTAGTGAAGAACTGAATATAATCTTTTCAATGGTATCGGTCTGTGCGCAAGCCTCCGCTACATTGATGGCTCCTCTAATTTCCGAATCAACCATTTTTTCCTGCCCAAATTAACCATGAAAACAATCACTCCTAATCACAAAATGTAATTACTTTGAGAAGCAATGGATAAGCTAGCAAGTCTATTAGACAATTAATCAACATACATCGTAGCCGTCTCTACTGTCCAAGCAGCAGAACATAGCAGAGCAACCCTTCAAAGCAATTAGAATGCTATGGTAATCCAAGACATCGACTTCAAATACCACCAATCTTTCCTCCTCTCTCCCCATGCCCCTTATTTCCTTCTCTATCTCAGTCTCTCCTGAACAAAAACCACCCAAAACAGAAAAACTGATTAACAAAATCATCAAAGACAGCAGGTAATTATTATGAAGATAAGCACTTGCCGTTGTTCTTTTGTATGGCTGCATGAACCGTGTATCCTCTACTCAACAGCCCCTTAAGGATCCAAGAACCCACATAGGTTGAGGCATCAAGAACACAAACTGAGGGTAGCTCTTCAATATCCATTCTAGCTTTCTCTCGATTTTCTTTCTGTTGATGTTTCTTTGCTGCTAGCTAGCTCCTCCTTTAATGAGCTTTTATATATACACATGTAGCCATGTTTATGGGAGAATGTGAAGGTGAGAGAATAGAAGAAGAGTTGGTGAACTATTTTCCTACACGTTCCCATCTACTCACCATCTTTTCGCTTGAAAGACCTTCCTATGTTTCGATTTCATCAAGGGTAAATTGCACGAAAACCCTCGAATTCTTCGGTAAAAATGCTATTAGACGTCACTGAATTATAAGTTTTGTACAAGTTAACTTTGTTCTTTAATTAGTCAATAATGCTAAGGAAGGAAGGGTAGGTTTTCGAAGTCCCTGAAATTGAGCGTTCATGTGTCAAGAGTGTGTCTAGACGTGGAATGCTAGTTAAAATATAGCTTGTACATAGGTAGTTAAAGAAAAAATTATTGTACATTCAAAAAGGTTTTGTTATATCTTATAATACGAGGAAAATCAAATTAATATATTTGAATATTGAAGAAAAGATTTAGAAGAAAAGCCATAATTGTTTTTTATTTATTTTTGAAATTCATTAATTTGAGATAATCAATTACATTTTTAAAATTAATTAATATAATAATTATACATGATATTTTTTGTCAAATTATTCAAATAATCTGAATGAAAAGTTACTTTCTAAACTTTATATACATATTAGTATGAAGAAGTATGCCTCTAAACTTTACATATATATTGATATAAAAGGATGTTATTTTATTTATAAATACAAGTTTGATATTGATAGAAAAAAACAAGAAGTATTTTTTTCTCTTTCTAATTTTTTACTATAAATTCTTTGTTTATGTTTATCAAAAACAAAATAGAATTTTTTAATAAATTTATAGAAGTTATTGTCTGTAAATTTAGGTTTTACTTCTAAAAGTATATTGCTTTAACCATACAATAAATAAATATAATGAAAATAATTAATATCTTAAATATAATAATTTTCATGCCTCAAAGTATATTTGTTATACCAATTGAATTACATGATTTTCTCCTTGTTTTATTGGGTTTAATAAATTAAAAAGCATCGTTTAATTTAAGTAGGTAGAGAACGTGAATTTGTGTTTCGGAGGAATCTACTGATGTTGAGGTTGGACAGGTAAACATGCTCTGTTGTCACGAGTTTTATGTGGAATAATATTTGGTAATCGCCGACCATGGGCTCTGCAGATAGCTAGCTGGGTGATAACAATACAAGGCGACATGTGGGCATGAAACTTGTTAAGAAACCTTGAGTCATTGAGTTCTGTTCACTTTGAGCACGCATCATACTTCACCACTAGGAGAAACTTGATTGACTTTGCCTTTTCCAAATGTTAGTATCTTGCATGCCTCGCCTCATTAATTACTTGCGTGGGAGCAATTTGATTATGTTATTAAAGCTTAGGGTTAGTTTGAAAAATCAACTCCTGAAGATAATATTGAAGGCGGGCATGCAAGGTTGCCACCCTTGGACAAGGTTTCCATGGAAGGAAGAAGGGTTTGCGTGCGGAAACAAGGTGGAAGAAATAACGCACCAGAAAGTAGCCGTTCCCTAGAGGAGGAGAAAGCTTTATGCTTTTGAAATTTTGGTTAACCACGAACCTAACGGTTTGAAGGAGTCCTTTGCAGCCGTCATTTATTACTTTGATATGGCCACAAGTAGGCGATCCACTCGTATTTCATTGACTTATGTACCTGTTGACCTCATAATCCACAGCTTTGTTGATGTAGTTTAGACGTAGAGTACTACTGTATAGCAGGTATTATACATCATTATGCGAACTAACAATTCAACAGAAGATTTCATGACCCTCCACCCAACTGAAAAGGCGTTCCAGAAACCCAAAGGAAAAAAAAAAAAAAAAGAGAGAGGCAAATCATCGAGAATGAAATTAATGAACCTCTTTCTGCATGAAATCATAATTCAGTGCAATAGAAATTTGCATCAAACGTTGTTATAACCTGCTTCCAAGCAATCTAATTTCAAGGATGATGAGCTACATATATTTACCTGATAGCATCCAGAGGACATCGAATGATGATGCTCAAGCCACCAGGCCCATTGCTGGAGAAGAAGGGGTTTGCAGATCACTCAAATTTCCGATATCTTAAAGGCTACAGTACATACATGCATGCAAATTTAGGAAATAAAACCTTTTTTCGTATTTATGTCCACACCAGATTCCTTGTAAAGTCACATATTACGCATTTAGAAAAAAAAACACAACTAGAATGGAAGGTAAATTCTCTAGCCATAGACACATTTTTCTATTCACTGCTATACTGTAATGTAAAGATGCTTTTTTTTCTTCTAAACAAATTCATAAGTCTTGGTTTTGGGATATTTTGTATTTTTATATAATTTATTAGTCATTTAATGATCATACAGAGGTATATCTTTTCTCAAAAAATTTAAACATTTAAATGGCTTAAATATTATTTCTAGTTTCAAAAATATTAAAACCACTAATAAAGGGTATTTTATTTTTTAAAATACATTGAAAAGTCCACTTTGCACTTGCAAAAAATGAATCATGGAGCTAGGGGTCTTTTCATTTTTTCAAACAAGTTTTGTTGTAATCTCATAAGCAATTGGATATTTTTATCTTGAAGTTCTAATCTTTTAATTAATAAAGCTTTTAATGCGTGTTTATCACACTTTAGTGCATGAGTGGTGTTTGTGACTTTTGAAAAATACGTGTAGTGTCTTCTAATGGCTAGATAAGCCCTTCTAATGTTGCGTGCGTGGTTGCAAGTGAGGTGATTGATTTGTAACTGTTGGATCTTTTTTTTCCTCTCTTTTCTTTTAAAAAATACAATCTATCCTATTTTTAGTATTTTAATTTTTATCTTTATTTTTTTAATTTTTAATTTTTGACTCTTTTATAGATTTTTTTTCAAGTAGTTTTTTTATTTCTAATCTAACATATTTTATTTTTTCAATTTGGTTCTTATTGTTTTGATTTATAATATTTTTTCTTTGTCTTTTTATGAAAGTTTCATTTATTTTCAATTTAATTCCCAATTCTAACTTGTTGTTTATAATATTCTTCAATTTGATCTTTCTTTTTTTAATTTTTTACTTGGCTCTTTTGTCAAGGTGTTGATAATTTTCAATTTCATTGTTCAATCTATATTTATTGTGTTTTTGTTTTTTTTTTCTAAACTAAATGGTGGGTTTACTCGGGTTAATTCGGACAATTCTATTTTTTTTTATTTTATAAAAATGATATCACTTTGAAAAAAATAAAAATAAAAAGGTCAACAAGTTTGACTAGATTTTATCTGGGTTGAATAGGTTGCCAATTAACCTGATGTTTTGACCGGATCAACCCGCATCAATTGTCCACCTATTTTTTAAAAAACTTAGTTTGGCCTAGGACCCGGATTACTTGGGTCATCCGTAAAACCACTAGGTCAGGTTAAGTTTTAAAATAGTAATTTATCATATTATCGCAATCTCATTGTCTAAGCCACATGTTTAGAATGTTAATGCGTGTTGACATTTTGTTTTCAATGTTTTTATCATATATTTTCTATTTTGTCCTTAGTTTTTTTTTTTTATGATTTTTTTTCCTTGGCTTTCTTATAGAATTTTTATTATTTTTTAATTTTATCATTCAATTCAAATTTATGATATGTTATTTTTTACAATTTAGTTCTGATTCTTTTGTTTTTTTTTCCTATCAATGTTATTATTCTTTTCAATTTAACACTTGTTGTTCTCTAATTTATTTTTTTATTTTGATTTTAACTCTAATTTTTTAATTGCTATTTTTTTCGAATCTTTTTATGTGATTTTTTTTAATTTTGTTTTTCAGTGTTTCATTTCTTAGGGATTGGACTTCACAGTTTTTCCATGCTACTTATAGTATGATGACATGGATCACATAATTAAAAAGTTAATTGAGGTGGATATTTAAAAAGTTAATTGAGGTGGATATATTTTTTCTTAATTTTTTTTCTAATTTTGTCATTCAACATTATTTTTTATTAAAAAATTTAGTTTTGATGTTTGCTTCAATTTCTTTTCTATAAGGTCTTATTCTTATGACCTAAAACGTGAGTTTGACGGATTAACCTACACTAACTTGCCTTTTTATCCACAAATTATATATTTATTATATTAGTTCAGGTTGATTCACACTAATTTTTTTATTTTTATTTTTTATTTTATATTTAATTGATTGAGAATTAAACATCATTTTTTGCTATTAAATAAAGGTTATTTTCCTTGTTTATAATTTTTTTTGTGATTTTTTATCTATTTGCAATTGTTACTTCTTCTTTTTTTACATGTTATTTAAATAAAACCAATTTATTTCACTAGTAAAAACCATAACCCGGATTATTAGATTTTTCTTCTTTAAAACACCCCCAGCAGCTTAACATTCTTTAAGGAAAAAAGTAGTAGAGGTAACTATAGGAATCTGACACGGGTACAGTGACAACTAACAAACATCAGGGAAAAGAATCCAACGGTGTATTCCAAGTTGCAGATCAAGGCACAAATCTTAGTTAACATATATATATATATATATATATAATTGGTTCTCGGTAATAAATAATCATAAATTAAAGATGACAGCACTTTGACATGCCTTGCAGATCATCGCATAATGCACCAAATTGCAATGCAAGGTCACAATCCATCTGCATAACTGGAACTATAACAAAACAAGACCACAAATTCTACCAACAACTACAGTAACAGGCCAAATAATTAGCTTTATTTAGAAAATTATGAACTGCCCGAGAGTGTTTCAACTGGGCACATTCTGTTCGTAAGAGATTGCAAATAATGGAAACTGCAGAAGCAAGAACAGATTTTAAAGAATATATTATTGTAGACCTAACTACGATGGAGGGCGGCACTCTTCTCCGGGTTCAAGAAAGTCACCTAATCTCATTGCAACGTCAAACTACCAACTCCTCACATACATAGGGGCATGTTCTGCATCTTCAGGTGCAACCACAGAAGAAATGATCCTGTGTACCTAGTCCCTACCAGAATAACAAAAAGGTTGATGTCATGTCCTCATCATGCATTGTCTGAACAAACTTAAGAGTTATCATCCAAATACGTGAGTCAGATGCTTAAAATTGCCAAAACCAGCCCCAGATAACCATGTTGAAAATGAAAATCTATTGGTTCTTGAATGACCTTGATGTATACTAGGAAAATAAAAATCACATTATAAGCATAGAAGGAGATAGATATTTCTGGATGGAATTTGACAAAAAACAAAAACCAGAGATTTGTTCAAGAGATCACAATGCATAATTGCTATCTATAAAGTTACGTGAGAAATGTCATGCTCCTTGTTCTTTATCTATTCTGATTTGGGTTCCCCAAAACGAAAAGTTCCCAGGTGCAAAATGCTAAACTTTCAGCTTCTCTGCCTATATATATATATATAATTCGAGGTCACCAGTCTTTAGAAGATGTCTTGACAAAGTGCTTCACCTCATACAGATAGATACAAAGGAGACTGGTGAAGAAAAGTACGTGGCAAGGTGCTAAAAGCAGAGACGTGACCTGGAAAGAAGAAAATATTTCTTTTCTCCAGAATTGAAATCTAGCATCATTCCCCCAATGGAACAGTCTTGAGTGACAATCACATCCACAAGAAAGATGATGGGACATCTAGATCCAACATTTAGCAGAAAAATAATAAGTTCTATTCCTTAGGACAGAAAACAAAAACAAGAAATACAATCTGTTTCTGAGTTCCGACAACCCTGCATGACTTATAAAATGAAATGTAACATATGGTGAGGCAGCCATGTACACAGCATCCAGGATAGAATGAAGAAAGCCTCAAGTTAGCACACAGAACACCAATATACTGCAATATACTGTCATTTTCTATTCATTAAGGAAGAGAAAAATGAAAATTTTTCTGAAGAAAATGTGAGCATACCTTCACATGATGTGGCATGATCTTGATATGAAAAGTTACATGAAGCCATGCTTCACGCGGATAGAGCAAAAAGTTCTCAGGCTTGCTTGTATAGACATCTGCATATTGATGGATGTGGTATGCAAAATCTGATTCTTGATCTGTGCCAGTTAGGAAAGTTGCTCCAAAAGACTTGTTAATCATTTCTTTCATCTTCTCACTTGCCTTCAGCCTCTCAATATGCAAAAGCTGATTTCTTCTTTTTTTTTTTCAAGGAAAGTTGTGCAATTTCACTAGAGAGACTTAGTTAATTATTTTTAAGGTAAATTGTAAAATTACACTAGAAAAACTAAGTTTATCTCTTCTTTGAAAGATTATGAGATCATTGCTTTAAAAAAATATCATGTCAATCCTATCATTAAAGATTTGTGTAATTGCACTAAGGAGACTTTAGATCTATCCATTTCAAGATAACTTATGCAAGTGTACTAAGGAGATTGAGCTAATCCATTTCAAGATAAATTATGCAATCATGATATAAAGATTAAATCTATCCCATCATTGGAAAGTTATAAGGTCACTACATTAGATATTATTTAAATAAAAAAAGATATTGTTATTGTGAATAATTTAATTCATATATAAAAAAATTACATTCTTAATCTATGATTATGATACATTTTTATTGCCCATTTAAGACATGATAATAGTCTTGATAACATTTCTATTGAGATCATTATTTCAACTCCAAAAGAGAAGATAAGAGAGTTTCTCTAGTTGATGTCTTATGGATGGTTAATAAACAAACTTCACATGCTTTATGGTTTGAACCAACTTTCCACCTGTACTTGTTGAAAGCTTTTTAAAATCTGAAGGCTCTAATTGTGTTCGTGAAGTTGAAAAATACATCATCTAAATTTAATTGTCTCATTAAGCCCATGAGTAAGTAAAAAAACCATACCAACATAGGGCGATTAAATTGTTACATATCCTTTTCATTTTTATTAAAGAATTGTTGAAGCTTTAATGGAACAAATATGCTAACAACCGTAAAAAGGATCGTAACATATCTCATTTCAGGAGTATTTTGATTATCTGTATTTGATAGTGATTAGAAATGTTGATAAACCAATTTTGAAAGAAATATCCATGACTTTTTTGTTAGTTTGTCATAGATGGTGTCATTAATGATGCGCTAAAAAATCCAAGTAACTTAAGGGCAAGGTTTATATTTTGGATAATTGGTTAATCTTTTGATTTTGATAATATGATCCATCATTTCTGGCCAAGGTGATTGGTATTTGGTGTCTGATACCTGTAAAAGGTCTCATTTGATGAATTTGAAAACTTTCCAATGCTTAAATAAGCATCTTTTCAAAAGAAAATACATTAATATTTTAAAAAGACTCTAAAATAAAATGTGCTACAGAGAATGGAGATTCAAAACCTTATTTTCTAAGGATTCAATAGGTTTTAATATCCAGCCTTACCTTTTTCTTAATCATTTCCCTCCTCTTCTACGTGAGATAAACACAAAACTCTAACTTAATCAAAGGAAGAATATTTTTCACTTAATTAAATTTTAAAATATATTTGACTTAATTATATCATTAAACTAATATATGGTTGAACTTTATGTTTGGTTGAGTCCAAAGATATTAAGTTTAGTAAATTACTAGACTTATACATAGACTCAACACTTAACTGAGTTCAAAGATACTATATTTAATGGGTCATTAGATCTATATATATATATATGTGTGAGTTCAACACTTGACTGAATCTATAAGTATTGAGTTATTGAGTTATCATTTACTCTTTAATTTTTCTAAATAAAAATTTAAATAAAAAATAAAGAAAAAACATGATTAATCCATCAATTAATATAATATGTATACTCCAAGATAAATAATAAAGAGCGAAAGAAAATCTAGAGCTTACTCGCATTGTAATCATACGTAATATTATCCAACAATTATAGTTGTGTTTGGAGCTTTTTTTCAAGTTAAAAAAGAAGCTCCAATACACCTCACCCCAGACCCATCTGTAATGGGTTTATTAACCTATACCAGGCATAACGATTAACATTAAATCAGTAGTCAGGAGGAAGTTTCTTCTTCGAAAAACTTTTATGAAAAATTTAAAATATCTCAGCCAGTTCTACTGTAGCAAGAAACGGTGTGTTTTAGGGCCAAACTAGTAACCTG
>NW_011506548.1:0-2042 GCF_000495115.2 Populus euphratica
TCTTGTTGGCTCACCTGTTATTGTTTTTAGTCATCATGCAACATTAAAATATCTTCTTTCTAAGAAATATTCTAAAGCTAGATTGATGTGGTGGATTTTGTTACTTCAGGAATTTGATATCACAATAAAAAACAAGAAAGACATTTAAAATGTTGTTGTAGATCACTGGTCAAGATTAGCAACAGATTCAAAACTGACATCACACCAATCGATCACTACTTTCATGATGAATCTTTACTTTCTGTCTATACATTGCCTTGGTTTGCTAATATTGTTAATTTTCTTGTTTCAGGATAATTGCCAGCTCATTGGAGTACCCAAGTTAAAAGAAAGTTCTTAAGCGAAGTGAAGAATTTTTATTGTGATGACCCTTATTTATTCAAATATTGTTCTGATTAGATATTTCGAAGATGCATTCTTAACAATGAGGTAAGTAGTGTCATTAAATTTTGTTATTCTGAGGCATGTGGGGGCCATTTCTCATAAAAAATAGCTGTAAAAATCTTATAAAGTGGATTTACTGGCTCACCATCTTCAAGGACTCACATGCATTCGGCAAGACTTGTGAAAATTATCAAAAGTTGGGATCTATTTCAAACTGTCACATGATGCCTTTAAATCCTATTCTTGTCATTGAGATCTTTAATTATTGGGGTAAAGATTTCATGGGTCTATTTCCTTCATTATTTGGTTTTTTGTACATATTGGTTGCAAATTAAAAGAATAGAGGTAATTGCAAGTTAAAAGAATGATCACAAAACAGTGATAAAATTTTTGAAAGAAAATATCTTGAGGCAATTTGGAATCCCTCGAGTCATGATAAGTGATAGTGGAACATGTTTCTGCAACAAGTCATTCGAGTCTTTAATGAAAAAAATATGAAATCACCCATAAAGTTGCCACCCCTTATTAGCCTCAAATAAATGGACAAGTAGAGCTTGCAAATAGGGAAATCAAACAGATCTTGGAGAAAACAGTGAACCCTAATAGGAAGTATTGGTCTTTAAGTCTTAATGATGCACTTTGGGCTTATTGAACTACTTATAAAATATTATTAGGTATATCACTTTATAGACTAGTCTATGAAAAACCTTGTCACTTGCCTGTGGAACTTAAACATAAAGCTTATTAGGCTATGCTTTCAATTCAAATCTTAATGATGCTAGTCAGCTATGAAAATTACAAATAAATGAGCTTGAGGAAATAAGAAATTATACATATGAAAATTTAAGAATTCATAAAGCAAGAATCAAAGAGTTTCATGACAAGAAAATACGTGTAATTCATGATTTATGACCACTATTCCATAAAGAACATGCTCAACATAGTCTTTGAGAATCTGACTAAAAAAGATCGTGTTTGTCAGTTTTTAAGAAAACTAGATGGAAAGCTTATCTCCGACCCATAGAGGGCGTTTAAGCCATTGTTCGATGTAAAACTAAGAGAAGATGTGAGCCATAATTACAATTACCTATATATACACATGCTTTTTCAAAAATAAATAAATAAATAAATAAATAAAGAGTATGAGACTCCAGCTGGCCTATATATAGGTGGTATGATTACATTTTCAAGTTCTCATCTATAAAATCTTCTCTTCCTTCCTTCATTTCTACTCAACCCATACATTCAAGGCGAATTCAGTCCTAGAAAGGAAATAAAGTTTTTAGAATCAGCAAATCATCTTGGTCAGGTACTAGCTGAGAGAAAGATTCATTTAATGTATGAGGGAGGTAGCTTTAAGTTAATAAGGGGAGTGTCAATAGCTGTATTTTTAGAAGGTCGTCAAGTTATGAGGGTTGTCCTTAAAGTTTTAGCACAAGGGAATATAATTGAAAAAACAATTGGAGAGGAACTACTAGTCTCCACAATGTCTGATCGAATGAATGCAATGTTTAAACATGCTGATGCCTTCATTGCTTTACTAGGTGGTTTGAGCACATTGGAAGAGATCTTTCATATTACCTTTTAGGCCCAATTGCACATTTTTTTTGTAAACCTATAAGTCTGTTAAATGTTAATAGTTTTGATAATAAATTTTT
>NW_011506590.1:0-2005 GCF_000495115.2 Populus euphratica
AACAAATATCAAAACATATTAGTATCAAACATTAAAATCCATATTAAGTTTACACTATACTTATTATTACACCATTAGTGTAACCTTTTCACCTTCACATAATAAACTTAGCTAGACATAATGAAAGAAAGAAAAATAAATAAACAAAATAAGAACATAAATAAGTTAAAAGTTAACTAAGTAAATGAAAGCAAATGAAAAGCATAAACTTGATATTAATGAAAGCCAAACATAAACACTACAAAAAATACAAAGAGAGAAAGGAAGAGCATGATCTTGATCTGGTAACCAAGATGCCTAAATGCATGGCAAATGCCTCCTTTTATAGGCTGAAATTGGGAACTATTGATTTGATGACTAATTGATGAGTGGTCACGTGGGTGACCAACTCTTGACTTGGTGATAATCCTTATCTTCTCTTGTCTACCTAAAACGTCATTGATAACGTCAAAATTGGAGCCACTTGAAAACATGAAAGTTGTAGGAAATTGTCTCAGCTTTCTTGTTAAAAAATTCAGCTCATTTTGACTTCTATAACTCCAAATATAACCAAAATACTGAAGAGTGCTCGGGCTGGAGGACAGATTCGGGCTTCTTTGTTGTTGCTACAATTTGGACTTGAAAATGGCCTTTTTAGATCTTGGGCTCCATATGAAAGTTATAGGCCTATGTCTAACCTTTCCATCCATATAAAGTAAACATAAATTTGAGATCTATAGCTCCAAATATGACCCAATTACCAAGCAGTGTTCCGGTTTCGATTGCACCGACATCTCTTTTCTAAGTTTGGCCATCTCTTTCTCCTTTCAATTTCAGTTCTTAAATTCATCAATCAATCCTTTCATTTATGTGATAGGCCTGCATTTAAAATGAACATTTACCATAAATTAAAGGTATCTTATATTATTAGATATATTATTATAAAACATACTTTAGTTAAGGAGTTATTGATACTTCAAATGCAAAATGATGATATAAAACCTTGATAAAAATACACTTTTAAGTACTATCAACTTAACCATTTGCTATCAGAAATAGGATAAATGATTCCATTATCTAGAAGCTTAATGACTTTATTTTTCACTACTTCTTTCATATTAGGATTGAGCCTTCATTGCATTTCCCTAGAGGGTTTAGCATTTATCTCTAAATAAATTCTATGTGTACAAATCAAAGGACTAGTTCTTTTTATGTCAGCTATGGTCCATCCTAATGTATTTTTGTGCATTTTCAAAGTTTGTAATAACTTACCTTCTTAATGTGCATTAAGTTTGGAAAAGATTATTACCGGAAAAGTTTCATTTCCTTTCAAAAATAAGCATTTAAGATTGAATGGCAACGGCTTCAAATCAGGTTTGGGTGGTTGAACACTTAAAGGTATGGACTTAATTGATCGTGGTGGCAATTCCACAATTTATGGTCTCCAATTACTTGCCTTTGATTCTTCCTGAAAATAAATCATTTGTAAATCATCAGATTCATTGACACGACTAAAAGATTGATGTCTTCTCCCAAGTGCAGGAGTGTCGAAGTAATAAATAACCCGGCAAGACTGGGGTCGAACCACATGGAGGTTAATTGTATAAATTATAAATGACAATAATACAACAACAACAACAACAACAACAACAACAACAATAACAATAATAATAATAGTAGTAGTAGTAGTAGTAGTAGTAATGAAAAAAAAGGAGAAGAAGAAGAAGATGATGAGAACTTTGAGATGGAATATTAATGTAAGGATTAAACAAGGATAATAATAAATGTCAAGGTTAGAGGATCCACTAATGGTATATCAAACAAGTATAGTATAAACTCTTATTATTCAATTGAAAACCACATAGAAAAGAGGTTCCAATCAGATTATAGATTGTTAACATGATTACATTAGTCATCTTATTCGATTAATGCTAATACTTGTAAATCTCGTCAGGCATTCATGATTATAACTTATGCTAACAACAAATCAAGTTCCTTTCATAACTGAGGTGTCGGTTATACCATA
>NW_011506549.1:0-2041 GCF_000495115.2 Populus euphratica
AATCAGCCTCCTTTAACCCAATCTCACGCAGCCCTCGAATCATTTTCCTTTCCAATCCAAAAACCTCAACTCGACCTCCTCCCTCTTAGTCCAAATCTGCCTGGAAATAGGTCCAAATCATAGCCCCACAACAACCCGAAACATGGCCACTTGAAATAAAGCCCAAAAACATCTCAGCGACCAAAAACACCAAAGACCCATTGTTTCTTTAATGAGATTCTTTTCCAGTCGTGATAACAAAATCATTTTGGAAAAATATTTTTCAAGGAAACATTAGACATTTTTTGATATTAAAAACATGTATAGGGTAATGATTTTTTTTTTTAATACATAACCAACTATTGAGTAACACTAACTAGATGGAGACTTATTTTTCTACTTTTATCCTTTCTAGATGTTAGTTCCCCCGATGTCCCTGCCACATCAGGGATCATAATGCCTTCTTTCCTCGTTGCTTTAACTGGTACACTTCATTTTAGTCATGATGCTTGCCGTGCTTTGGCTACAAATGTTCCAAACTTACGCTTAAAGTTTAATTTGTTCAGCCGTCCTTAATTGGTACACCATAACATGCTGTTCAGCTATGCAATCTGAACAGTAACATGTTTCTTTCCTGTTATTTTCTCTACCAGCTCTCCTGAGCTCAAGGTTTTGTGGTTCAATTTAAGGCAGGAGCTGTCAACAAGGCTTCGTTGGCCAGAAAAAAAAAAAAACAGAATATAGACATTAAATGGGCATAAATGGTGGTTTTAGAGAAAGACGAAGTGCTAAGGCTGCATGATGATTCTGCAAAGGTGGCGATAATAATAATCTTGAAGCTTCCAACATGTGTGAAATTAATGCTTGATAGACTATAGAGACAACTCTTTGACCACCTCATCCATTAACGACCATTAGGAGCTGCCAAAATGTATTGCTTAATTTTCACTTTTGCTGGAGAGATAAAGTCTCAATGAATCCCACCTGGACCACCTGCGTTGCTTACCATCAGTCTTGATCTTGTATTTAGTGTTTCAGTATATCAGTGTGTGCAAGTTTTGTTGAAGTTAATTTTCAATTGATTACAATGCATAGCAAATCTCGAATATGTTGGAAATCCTTAAAGTTGATGTCTTCGGAACATTTATCTCACCCATTTTCTTTCCCTTCTTAATTTCAATGGTCAATGACAGAGCATTTTGTTAACTTTTGGGCTAGAATACTCAGAATAGAAGCTAGTAGTATTTTGTAATGTAATGGCAATTGTTCTATGTTGTATTATTTCAATATGTTTGAGATCTTCATTGTGCCAGTGGCTGTTGCAATTCGAGCAGCATTAAGGTGCTTTGTTGTTTGTGTTGATTTCTTGCTGATATCTTTTATCATGAGATGTTGCAGCCCTTGCATCCCCCTTAACCAAGTTTCTCATATACAAGGCTACTGGCCTGTGGCCAATAAGATAGGCAAAAGATATGACAGCCTTGAATGTGAATATTATACATGTACACCTAGCCTTCTTAGCACCATTGGGCTGTATGAGATATTGACCCACCTTTGAACAACACCGCACGTTCTTTAGTGAATCAAAGATTTGATAGGGTGTCTTCTTGCAGATTGATGTGTTCATTTTAGTGAAAACATATTGGGATGGAGCTCAACTTCCTTCAGATTTCACAGAAATGCATCTAGTAGCCAGTGCAGTATTGTGAGTTTGTGATGTGCTTCGTATTTATGATTTTGAATTCCAGTAACGAAATCTTGAGAAATCTGTAGTGGTGAATTCGGCGTCGTGTGTGGGCAAGTCCAATAGCAAAAAACGTTTGTGTGAGGCCGAAATTTAGACGCAGAGCTTGCAGAGCATGTTTTAGGCGAAACGGATGTTCACAGACTTATATAATCTATTCTTTTTATTAAACGTTGAAATAAAAATTTGTTTGAAAATATAAATGTAGTTGTTTTTTAAAATGTTTTTAACTCAAAAAATATGTCAATAATTTTTTTATTTTTTAAAAATTATTTTTAAGATTATCATAACAAAATAATTTGAAAACATAAAAAATAT
>NW_011506551.1:377-2040 GCF_000495115.2 Populus euphratica
CTTATATTATTAGATACATTATTGTAAAACATATTTTAGTTAAGGAGTTATTGATACTTCAAGTGCAAAATGATGATATAAAACCATGATAAAAATGCACTTTTAAGTACTAATAATCGTCCCTGAAGCTTTGGCAGAAGGGGACATCATTGGAAAAACAATTGGAGAGGAATTTCAGGTCTCCACAATGTCAGCTCGAATGAATGCAATGTTTAACCATGTTGATGCCTTCATTGCTTTACCAGGTGGTCTAGGCACATTGGAAGAGATCTTTCATATTTCCTCTTGGGCTCAATTGCACATTCACCATAAACCCATAGGTTTGTTAAATGTTAATCGTTATTATGATAAGTTGTTGTCTTTTCTTGATCATGCTGTGGAACAGGAATTTCTAACATCTTCTGCACGACAAATCATAATCTCTGCTGCTACTGCTGAACAATTGATTGACCAACTACAATCTTTAATTCCTGTGATTGATCCTTCCATGAGTCGCATAAATTGGTCATCTAAGGAAAGCCGTAAAAAGCTTATATTGGATTTGAGCCTTCATTTGTGAATTTTTGTGTCTTTTGGTTTTATTATTGTGTTTTGTTATTTCTTATTTTTGTGTTAGTGTGTTTCAGGTTTGTCGGTGTTCGTTATTTCAGGTGATAGCTTCTATACTCTATCTTTCTACCTTAAAACATTGAGGACAATGTCTCGTTTCGGTTGGGGGGAGAGGGTAGTAGGGGATAAAAAAAAAATTGTTTTTCCTTTCATAAAGCATGCGCATAATTGTGGTTACTAGGATGGCAGAGTAAAGGAGCTCTTTTGTTAAAGTGACGCTTGAGACGCATCTTAGTAACCATTCTTAACAAGGTCTATTATAATACTTCCTGAAATATTCAGACTTACAAACTCTCACATTGTTATCACTTAATTCTGCTCACATACTTATTTAACATGTATTCTTAAACCATAATTTGCACACACACACTTTAACATATGATTGTGGGTTGCACATTGGATTATTACATTATTTATGTTCTTTTGTTAAAGGTAACAACTAAGGGAAAGGGATTGTATATAATTAAAAAAAATAAAAAAAATAAAAAAAAAGAGAAAAAAAAGAGAAAAAGAAATGATAATAATAAAAATGTAGATAAGTTTGGTTTCGTAGCCTCCCTAACCTAAGCAATTAAGCCCGAAGGGGTGTTTTAACACCTAATACCCTAAAGTCAACTGACTTGGGAGCTATTGGCCCAACGCTTGTTACATGGGTTGAGGAGAAAAGCTTAAGGGAATCAAACATTGCACTATCTACATATCAGTATCTGCGACCCGAGTTACTAAGCTCGTAGGGGTGTCTTAAAGGAAATCAAACATTGCACTATCTACATATCAGTATCTGCGACCCGAGTTACTAAGCTCGTATGGGTGTCTTAACACCTAATGCCCTAAGACCAACTAGTCTGGGAGTCATTAGCTGAAAGCTCGTTACATGGGTTAAAGATGCATGATGTTTTTAAATTATATGTATATAGATTTTTTTTTTAAAAAAAAAGAAAGACAAAAAAGACAAATAATAATCCCAACCCAAGGAAGTTAACCTTAAACATTAGAACAAAAATTTTGTTTTCTTCCAAGAAAAGCCCCATAATTATGTTTTGATACATTGAGC
>NW_011506552.1:0-69 GCF_000495115.2 Populus euphratica
GATTTCTACATCGGCAGCGATGAAGTTTTTGTCTTAAAAAATAAAATAATAATAATTTTCTTAAGGAGG
>NW_011506552.1:1029-2040 GCF_000495115.2 Populus euphratica
AACCCTTTTGTTTAAATTCGTGGTGACTATTAGTAGGATAGGAATGCAAACTCATGTCTATGGATGTAATATTATAATATGAACTTCTAAGTATGCAAAAATAATATTATGTGTTTATGTAAATTTCCCTTTTAAATGAAATGTTGAATGTAGTTGATGTATGGATTGCATTTTGATGATGTGAGGAAAATAGGTTCGCAATTTACCGACATGATGTGTGTCAAAGAAAAAAAAAATTCTGTTGTTTTGGGGCTTGAAAAGCCGGGTTGTTACAAACAAGGCATAATATATATAGGATAACATAAATCAACATTCCTATAGAATGGATTCTCAATACACGTGCTTATAATATTATTTTTTTATACTCATAGATTTACATTACATCATATCGACATACTTATAAATTCACACTCTTGTTCTAATTTCGTTATCATTACGAATTCATACAAGAGTGTCGAATAACACATTACACAACTAGCACTTTTGTTATACTGACCGCATGTAATTTTCACAACATGACATCCTCATTAGATGAATACCTCATATGAATATTCATACACAACATATCAACTTGTTTGTACATTCACATCCATGTTCCATTTTAATTTTTCATTACTAGTCTTTACAAAAGTGGGTCGGATGACTAATTAAGTGATTAACACATCCATTCATGCATAACTCATATCACCCATAACATGCGAATATATATTTATTTTCAAAATGTGTGAGCTGCAAAATGAAATTTCCTTACGCACCATGTTGGTATGATGTCCTTGTTATAGCACAAGGTAATTTCAAGTATCATAGACAATTTAAGAAAACATAATAAAACAATATTAATGTTGCATTTCATTCATGGACCAAAAAAACATAATTCTTTCATTTCTCCTTACTTATGTAAATACCATTGTTAATAATTCATCAATTACCGAGGCCAATTACAATAATCAAATCCAATCATTCATGTCGAATACCATTAGTCGAAATAATGTTATTCTCTTTTTAAAGAAT
>NW_011506553.1:0-2039 GCF_000495115.2 Populus euphratica
AAGGTTATTAGTATTATAAATTTTTTTCAAATATTTTTTCTTTAATCTTGTTATATTTCAAGAATAAATTATTCTTAATAATATATATATGTTGTAGTTCTTAGTTAAATCTAAAAAAAAATAGTTATGCACTTATTATTTGTTGATAATGGAAGTTTTTTAGTAAATTATGGTCCTGTGGTTTTTTTCACATTAGGTTTTCAACGTAAAAATCTTGGTATTAATTTATATAATTGTTATTTTATATTTGTTAATTAATTATTTAATCTTGATTTTAATTGAAAAAAATTAAAAATTATGAATTATGAATTGATCTTCTAAATTAGTATCCAGTTATTTATTCCTAGTTTTTCTAACATTTCAAAGAGACTATGCAGCAGCATTCTGATAAGAAGATTCAGATGATCCTGTTCTCGAGTTCTCAGATGCCTTTTCCAGGTTAAATTCCCAGACCACAAGTCACGATTCCAAGACCCCATCTCAAGAAAGAATTGTTTTCCTAATGTTACGTGAATAATACTTCGTTCATGAAAGCAATGTTAACATTAAAAGCAAGTCTTGATTAACAAAACCATGACTTCAAATAAGTCAAGGCATTAGCTGGTATGATTGACATAAAAAAAGAAAAAAAGAAAAAGGAAGCAAAACATAAAGGAGTTTCGCTTACAGCTGTTAAACAAAGCCAAAAAACCAACGACTCAAATTTGAAGACTGAATGGTTGCTAACTAGTCTCCTGTAAAAGAAATATTTAAGTATAAAAGAAGGCCAATCAGCTAAAGAGATAAGAAGCAGAGATGAGAGGCATTAATGGAAAGTTGAGAGTTGCTACTGAGATCGCATCCGCTGAGAATCGGCCGAGACATATATAAGTATTTAAGTATCATCCTTGAAGACATAAATATTTTCTTAAAAACACACGGTAACTTGTAATTTACTCAAAGATAAAGATCTTTCTTACAAGCATCATTAACTTAAGAGGTACATATAGTAAGAAAAAAAATTACAAAATACAAACCCCGCAAGTATAAATAAATGTTCAAGGTCTTATGATTCAAGGACGATGACAACAACATGGGATGCTCCTGCCTTGTAGCTCTATGCATGAATGGGTCCAAGCGGCAAGTGCAGAAGTGGAAACATGCTCTGCGTTTGGTTTGGTTCTATGAAACTGGCTTCTGGGGGGCTCATCTTTCCTTTCGATTTCCTACTGACCCATCTATCTGCAAATTAAAACCATCCATTAATTAGGAGCATGCATGTGACTCAGTATGATAATAAAAATTCATTCCTGGTCAAAACAAGAAAGGAAAGAAATCATTTAAAATGCCATTATAGATGTTAACTGCCGTGGCATATCCTCAAAAGAGCTGCATAAAACATTTGCTTTGTTGAATCTTTTTTTTTTTTTTTGGCTGATAGATCAGAGATGAATGGTTTTATCGGTAGAAAGGAGCAATTACTTCCAGATTTACAAGATGGATATATGCAAAGATAGCAGAAACATCTGTAAATAGCAAGTGATGAGCATATGGTGACTTGAGAGCCCTGAGGAGCCACAGTAACAATGAGTTCTCGAAACACTAACCTGCATAGACCAAATATTGCTGTATGAAGAATGCTAAAGCACAGAGAACTAGTACCGTGAAATAGTGATAAGAGAGGAAATACATAGCTTCCAGATTTCTGCGTGAAAGTAAGATGCTTGGCAAATGCCGGCCTTCTTAACCTGGCTTATGTAGAGAAGGATTGGTTAACTTCACCCCAGTTTTAACCCGTATGGGAAAGGGTCCGTCCACTAAAAATCATTAATCTAGCAAAGAGAAAGAAAGTCCAACTGCGGGCTCCCCGAGAGATAGGTGGAATCAAAAAATAAAATTACAAGGGTAAAATTTTCAGTTACTTTATTATTTAAACTAAAAATATAAATATTATTAAAGAAAAAGCTGAAAAAAAAAATTCTTACAGGGATCGGTACCCTTACCAGCCCTCTGGTCTCCGCCCATGCCCCAGACCACAATTCGCAATTAAGCTGGGACCA
>NW_011506556.1:0-2037 GCF_000495115.2 Populus euphratica
TAAAAAAAAACATTTATATTTTAATATATTTCATGTTAAATTAATTTAATATAATTATATAACTAATTTAGATATTTTATATATAATATAATTATGATGTTATTAATTATATAATTAATATGAGTAATTTATAAAAGAAATATAAAATTAATGAATTAATATGAAAGTTAAAAAATATAATTTAAATTTAAATTTAAAATTTATTTATATGAATATTTTTAATTTTAAGTTTTATATGTTGTTGTTAAAAATTTAATTTTTTAAAAGTAAATTCAAATTTAAAATTTGAAAAAATGACCGCCAACATTTTAAATTTTAAATACGTAACTCTATCTTTTTATCAATATCAACTACCACTATTAATTCCTCTCAATTTTATTAAAGATAACAACATTAATAAAAATTGTCTTCCTTAACCCATATTAAAAATATAAAATAATAAATAAATAAAACTCATCACAAATATTAAATTAACAACAAAAGATCTAAAAAATCAAGAGATATAAAAAAGAAAATAGAAAAAAAATTTAAACAGGCATACCTTTTAATTTCAGCTAATTAACACAACCGATGTTAATAATTAACCGGAGAATAATTGATTCTTGTCTTTTTAAATTTGAGAGAAGGGTGAGGCACAATACAAAAATTTAAAACTACAAGTTTTTCTTCATGTATTTATAGAAAAATTTTTCTATATTTAAAAAAAAAAAAAGTTGTTGGCCAACAACTATTTGTATAGCCGTTGGCCACCAACTATCATTTTAGCTATTTCTATAGTTAAATGTAAAAATGACTGTTAAGGAAACAAATAGTTATTTTAGATATTTGTTTAGCTTCTTCATTGGAATACAAACAGTGAATAAATAAAAGGCAAAGGACATTTGACTTCTCATTTAGCTGCTCGGTTAGAGCTGCTCTTATTATATGCTTTTGCCTATGAGCAATAACTTGGATCATTGTTAAGATCCATAGACCCGTTTGAGGCTCAAAGGTAGTGGTTATTATACTCGTGGATCAACCCAAGAATCTATTGATTTAAGATCTTATTCTAACCAATTGTCAAGCTGCTAAATATGATAGAAGTTAATCCGGTCAATCTAATTTAAATTGAAAATAAAATTACGTGATTTTGACCTTTTTTTAAAAAATAATTAAAATATTTTTTTAAAAATCAATTTACTCATCTTGGAATCTTAAATTGATTTAAAACTAGACCAGACTTATATATATCTATAAAAAATGAGATTTGACCCATGATCTTAGAAAAATTTATTTTACCCCTTAACCAATAAATCGTCATTATAGGTTAATGCAATACTAGTTTATTATTCCGTGCTCCACAACAAATTAATAATAAAAAAAATTAAATGTAAAAATAATATTTTACAATTTAAAAAAAAGTTATGTTTGATGACCATGTTAGATCTAAGATGCTATAACATCAATTGGAGTAGCACGTCTTGGGCTGGCAAATAAGCTTAGGTGATTCGAAATAACTTAATTCTAAACACTTAAAATATTAATAGATGTGATGTTTTCACAGCCTTTTAAAAATTTTAAAAAGCTTCAATCAGAGCATTAAGTTGTGTTATTTATTTGATTTTATTAATTATTATAGTTTATAAATTATTTTTATTACTTATAGATTTATAAGAGAAAAACATGATTGTTATAACATGTTTGTTATTGTATTTCAAAATTATTAAAAAAATAATTTTTTTCTTTGCTTTAAATTATATGGGAAGACATGATTTGAATTTTTAGATCTAAAATGTTAAATTAGTTTTTTGTGATGATTTTTTTTTATAATAATGAAGATATATTTGCTTGGGTTGGCAACCATGTGTAATGTCAAACCCGGGTATGCAGGTCTAGTCTTAGTATCTAGGGTCTGACAGATATGTGTGACCGCGATACTAGGTGTTTAGCAATAATGCTATTTTATAGTGCCAAACTCTAAAAAAACTCAAACGGATTATTCTGTCTTTAACTATTCTTTCAACATTAAATATAACCCATGAAAAAAAAAAACCTCAC
>NW_011506557.1:0-2036 GCF_000495115.2 Populus euphratica
AAAGTAACGGAAAGCATCTATAAAAGAATTTATTAAATGCAATAAAATCTTGACGTCAACTTTCCAGTGAGCCGAGATGTCGCCCGCAATCAGTGCAGCATGTGGAGCTTAGCCAGGGCTTCTCATTGCTCAACAACCTCAATTAAAACTTGTCCACCTTCCTCAATCCACGTGTTCCCTTTGCGGTCAGCCTCCATGAACACTTGAAAATATAATAAGTGCGTAACTACATGGCAAGCTCAGATTAACCCCAACATCTGTTTTTTTTTTTTTCCCGGATAATTAGAATATTCTTAAGCCATTTCAGAGGATTCATCAAAATGTCATTCTTGCCTCTTGGAAAACTTCAGTAGTTGTGAACTTGTGATTCAATCTCTTCAATTACTCATGCACTAAAACACTTGGGATTTTTACTATATTTTTGTCATTATACAAAATTTTGGTTTTTTTAATTTGATCTAGCTAAAATTTTGTTTTTGAACTATCAAGTCCTATTTAAAAAATAATTAATTTTAAATTCTTATAAAGTGATGATATTAGAAGAGAAGAGATCAAAATAAAAAACGCGGCAAACACAGGTGACGTACCATAAGTTTTGAAAATATTTATTTTAATCTTTCAACTTAAACAATCACATAAATTATACGTTTGTGGTCCCTTCAAATTGTTTCAATTCTATTTTGATATTGAAGTTTATTTTTGTTATTTTTTGGTTCTTGGTTGAGAGAGTAGAGAGAAGAACCGCTAAATTCTAGCAATAGCAAGATAAAGTTGTAATTGACACTGATTTAGGCCATCAAAATAAAATATTTTTATGCTTAATTGTTCAATTTGATGTGAGGAGTTCATATTAGGTATTTTTGTAC
Source organism: Populus euphratica (assembly GCF_000495115.2). Lineage (NCBI taxonomy): Eukaryota > Viridiplantae > Streptophyta > Magnoliopsida > Malpighiales > Salicaceae > Populus > Populus euphratica. The sequence continues at coordinate 867 of NW_011506557.1, forward strand.
CTTAAAAGTTCATGGAAAAACATATCTGAACTCGAATTAATTTTTGATTTCGAGCAAGTTTGGTTTTTAGGACATTTTTGGGTTTTTTGAGGCCATAAATGAGTTCGTCATGGTTTTTAGGGTCTTTTGGATCAAAAATGAGTTATACAACAGGTTTTTGGGTTAGAAAAGTATAGATATTGATTTCCTAGTAACCATAGTGACTGGAATCTAGGTAAAATAAACAACACATCGTTTATTACACGTAGGTCTAGAATCTTGGTAAAATAGACAACACGTCTTTCATTATACATAGGTCTCACATTATTGTCAAACTTAAACATCTTAAATCTAGCATGTTTACTATAAAAATATAACTTTAAAGAATCCAATTAAAAAGAGATAAAGTGACATAACCGGTTAAAAAAAAAAAAACAAAATTACCTCCTCTTTTTTTTTTAGTTCAGATGAAATCTTTTAAATAATATTGATTTTTTTTTGTTATGTGTTTAGTTTTTAGAGAGTTTTTTTAGTTCATCTATGGTTTTATTTTTATCTTTTATATAGATAAACTATGTTTTTAAAAATAAAAAAATATTTATTTTCAAATGATATTTTTAATATGTATAGCCTTACATATTATTTTTTTTATTTTATTCAATCAATTTAATGTTCTATTCTTTAAGATTAAATATCTTAATCTATATCTGTTTCTTGATTTTTTAAATTTTATTTTTAAATATTTTTAATGATTTATTTATCAATATATATAAATTTTAATTTATTTAATTATATGTGTATATAAACTTTTTAATGTATTATATTTTTTCAAACTACAAAATATATTAAAAAACTTATATATTTAATTTTTTTATAAAAAATAAAAATATTTAACCGCCAAAAAACACGCACATCAGTTAACTAGTCGAATATTCTAAGACAATGTGGCCCCACTCATCAGGCTTATTTTGTCAAAATATTCTAGACAATGTGGCCCCACTCATCAGGCGTCTTTTGTCAAAGAGCAGGCAGTGAAGACTTGAAGATTGGCTCGAAGAAACAACAAAAATAGACCAGCGACTCATGAATTATATCGTGTTTATACGCAGTGTCCAATAGAAGAGAAGAGCGGGTCGTGTATGTTTCCATATAATCCATAAAATGTTTTGTGGTTGACATTTCCTAGCCTCT
>NW_011506723.1:0-127 GCF_000495115.2 Populus euphratica
AAAGGAAAACTTTTTAATCTGATGGTGTTTTTGCTACAATTTGAGTCATTATACATGTTGCAGATCTCTTCAAATTTCCTTAAATGCAAGTATGGATTTTCTAAATCTAAGCCATGAAAAAAAGGTA
>NW_011506723.1:365-504 GCF_000495115.2 Populus euphratica
TTTTACAATAACTAGTCTGATAATATAAGATACCTTTAATTTATGGTAAATGCTCATTTTAAATGCAAGTATTCTCACAATTCAAAGGATTGATTGTTGTGATTAACTATTGGAAGTGAAAGGACAAAGAAAAGGCTAA
>NW_011506723.1:704-1863 GCF_000495115.2 Populus euphratica
CAACTTTTATGAAAAGGGAAAGACCCAAATTTGCCATTTTCAAATTCCATGTTTAGCCACAAAAGAAGTTAGAATTTGTCTTGCAATCCAGCCCAAACATTGCTAAGATTTTTACCTATAAGTAGAGTTTTAGAAGGCCAAATGCTCTGAAATTTGGTGAGTGGAAGGAAAAGATAATTTCCAACAATGTGCGGAACACTTTACCAAATTCTGATTTCATCAATGTCATTTTATCCAGCCAAAATGTTGGAGTACTGTTGTCCACCAAGTCCACTAAATAAATAGTTGACCATTACATCAATTATCAATTACCAAATGAATAGTTCTGAATTTTAGCCTATAAAAAGATGCATTCGCCATTCATTTAGGCATCTTGTTTTTCAAATCAAGATCATATTCTTCCTTTCTCTCTTTATATTTTTGTAATGCTTAAGTTTTGCTTTCATAAATCTCTTGTTCATGCTTTTCATTTCCTTTACTATACTTAGTTAATTTATATCATGTTTATGTTCTTATATTGTTTATTTATGTTTTTTTTTTCATAATGTCTAGCTAAGTTAATTATATCAAGGTGAAAAGTTTTCACTAATGATGTTAGGATAAGTATAATATAAACTTAATATAAACTTCAATGTTTATATCCTAAACAACTTGCTATTAACATGTCTTATCATTTTTATCTTATTAATTCTTAATACCTCGCTTGTTAAATGGTTAATTTAGATTTGTGTTGTATCACACTTTGTACATCAAATACTTGATCCTTCATAGTCTTTGGCTAACATCATTATTATGAGAGGAACTTGATTTGTTGTCAACATAAGTTAACATCATGAATACTTGATAAAATTAATAAGTATGGTGTTACGTAAATAAGATGATTAATATGATCATGTTGATAATTTATAAAGAGTTTATACTTTACTTATGTCTAATACTATTAGTGGATCCTCTAACTTTGACATTTGTTTTTATCATTGTCTAATCTTCACATTAATATTACATCTCAAAGTCCTCTTTAACTCATCATCATCATCATCATTGTTGTTGTTGTTGTTGTTGTTGTTGTCATTTATAATTTATATAGTTAACTTTCTCGTGATTCAACCTAAGTCTTGCTGGGTTATTTATTACTTTGACACTCTTGCACTTGGGATAA
>NW_011506558.1:0-2035 GCF_000495115.2 Populus euphratica
CTAATGGGGAATCGGTCTTTTCTTTGCAATGTTCAGATTCAACCCCTTCCTTACCCTCAGATATTGACCCCATCATCTTTCTCACAAGGTTCAAGAGTGGGTTTTTCAATAACCTTACCACTGCGAAGAGTAGTGACTAATTTAACTTGATCCATGTGGTGGCTTCCAGAACTACTTGCATTTGCATTGTATTGCCCCTTAGGATTTTGTTGTGGTTGAGGTGGAGAGTTACCTTTCTCTTGGAAACTGAGAGCAGATGTCAATTTTGCAAGAGTATCTTTAAAATCTGTCATGTTTTGAGCAAGTTGAGTATTGATTGTCTATTGCTTTTCAATGAATGTATACAGAGTTTCCTCAAAATTTCTTCTAGGAGGTGGAGAATAAGGAGGTGCATATCCATAAGAATTTTGGAAATTATGGTGTACTTGAAACTATGGTGGTGAAGTTTGTGCATTGTCACTCTTCGAACTAAAATTTTGGTGATTTCTCCAACCAGGATTGTATGTTTGCGAGTATGGGTTATGATTGGCTTTTGGAAACTGTTTAAAGCATGTACTTGTTCATAGAGACATTCCTTAAAAGAAGGCAAGGTTGGACAATTATTGGTTGAGTGTTCATTTGTTTCACACATTTGACATATAATGTTTTCAACAGATTTTAATTTACCACTCCTTTTCAATTCTAGTGCCTCGACTTTTTTAGCTAAAGATGCAAACTTGGCTTGAAGGTCATGATCTTCCCCAAGGTTGTACATACCTCCACTAGATGTATGAGGTTGAGTTTTACTCAGTGCCTCATAAGTACCCGTAGTGTCCCAATTTTGAGCATTTTCAGCTAACAAGTCTAAGTACTCCATTGCTTCATTAGGGTCTTTATCTTTAAAAGTTCCATTGCACATCAATTCAACCATTTGCTTATCTCTAGGTGTTAACCCTTCATAAAAATGTGAAACCAATCTCCATATTTCAAAACCATGATGAGGGCAAGTATTAAGCAAGTCTCGATACCTATCCCAACATTGGTAAAATGTTTCTCCTGGTTTTTGAGTGAAAGTGGTGATTTGTCTTTTGAAAGAGTTTGTTCTATGAGATGGGAAAAAATTCTTTAAAAACTGTTGTTGCATTTCATCCCAAGCACAAATAGATCCCGGTCTCAAATTTTGTAGCCATGTTTTAGCTTTATCTTTTAAGGAAAAAGGAAAAAGCTTTAATCTGATGGTGTTCATGCTACAATTTAAATTATTATATGTGTTGCAGACCTCTTCAAATTCCTTTAAATGCAAGTATGGATTTTCCAATTCTAAGCCATGAAAAGAAGGTAAAAGTTGAATAATACCTGATTTAAAATTCAAATGAGATGCATCGGGAGGAAAAACTATGCATGATGGTGCACTTGTTCTTGTAGTATTCATGTGGTCTCTAAGTGTTTTAGCACGGTTATTCTCATTATTCTCATTATGAAGTGATTGATTATCTTCTTCGGCCATATTTTCTAAAAATGATGAGGATACCCTACAAAGTGTACCACTTAATGTACGTGATCACACTCTCATGCACGTGTAGGAATAGAATAAAAGGAAAAAGAAAACAAAAGAACAAGAAATAAGAGAAAAGAAACAAAGTTATATACAAGAAAAGTGAAAAGAGAAATAAAATAAATATAATAATTTATACAAAACTTACCTCCCTGGCAACGATGCTAAAAACTTGACACGACTAAAAGATTGATGTCTTCTTCCAAATACAGGAGTGTCGAAGTAATAAATAACCCGGCAAGACCGGGGTCGAACCACAGAGAGGTTAATTGTATAAATTATAAATAACAATAATACAACAATAATAACAATAACAACAACAACAATAATAATAGTAATAGTAATAACAATAATAATAATAATAATAGTAGTAGTAGTAGTAGTAGTAGTAGTAACAATAACAATAACAATAAGAATAATAATAAGAATAAAGAAAAAGAAGGAGAAGGAGAAGAAGATGATAAGAACTTTGAGATTGAATATTAATGTAAGGATTAAACA
>NW_011499901.1:0-39293 GCF_000495115.2 Populus euphratica
TTTAATACAATGGTTAAGAAAAAATTTTGTGATTTAGGAATCGAATGCTTGGAGATGTACAGTTTTGTTTGTCATCTCACTGCTATAATACTTGTTTTTATCTATTGGCTGATCAGAGCAAGAAACTTCTGATATTTTCGAGTAGTTGATGTTTGTTTATAGCTCATGAAGAGTTAAATCAGATAACCTCATCATGAATATATAATGGCTAAAGACAGCACCACATGCCTGGACCAATCACTCCTTGGAACATTATGAGTTGAACACTCAAAAGTTACTATTTTGCTTCTAATAGTAACGGAATTCTGTAAATTGTTGTTGGAGAAATTCCAGAACGGTGATGTTCAAGGTTCGGGGATCTATATAAATATTTTTTATTTATGAAAAGTCACTTGTCTACAAAATATGGTATGCCCCTTCAAAAGAATGGCATGCCCGGTCCGATCAGCTAGGCTTCGCACCTTACTCTTTCTGGATAGGACTTTTCATTGAAAGAAAGGGAAGGGAGGCTCTGTTCATGTGAAAGACATGGCGGCTTTAGTGCATTATACTTTTGGTTAGAGTCATAAAGTTTCTACCCTTTTAAGAAGGTTCCGTGACTCTCAATGCTGATATATTTTGAACCATTTCCTTTTGCATTTTGCAAAGCATTGTTACTGTGCTAAGAAGAAAGACTGAAGTCATGCTGCTGCCTGCCCACATTCGTTTGGTTAAGTAAAATGCTTTCTTCGTTTATCCTCCTCTCTTCTTTGTCCCTTGTACCACTGCACATAATGGAATGTGCAACGTATGCAATTATATTTACCCAGTGTTTGCAGTTTTGTGGACGTAGCAGAAGACTGAGGTTTTGAGTTTCTTCTTTTCTTCCTTTTGCTAGGATTTGTGCTCAATGATCTTCCATTCATGTATACTTTGTACAAGCAAGCTCAGACTTGTCTTAGATTTCATCTGCAAATATTCATAATAACATTCCCAGGGCCGGGGCAATTTATCAAATTATCATTGTTATTATTAGTACTTTACTGCTATTTTTTTCCGTTTTATTTATTCAACTTTCTAGCAAACTATTTTGTTTGACATGCTTTGGCAGGTATGGCTACACGATACCACTGCTTTGCTGATCGTCTCCTGGAGCGGGTCTGCCATTTATGACGTGAACTCACGTCAGAGTCTATTTCCTACGATAATCGAAGAACAGCCATCTCTTACTGTGACTGTAGCCCTTCTACATCTCTTGTAAAATGGTGCAAGGTCTACCAACGGGCAACAGGTCCAATGGTTCGTAGCCAATATTCAGCTAGACTCCACAGCAGAGTCCAATGCATTCTAATGGTGTTGAGTGCAGTTCTGGTTTCGGGAATAATTATTTTGAGCTTTGAAGAGGATCTTTTTCACGAAGCTTATGTCTTTCAATTACGTTGCTAAAGTTAGTACGGAGTCATGCTCATTGCAGAATATACCACGGGGAACTTCAACAACCCAGTGAGAATGGATAGTCGCCTGTTATACTGAAGTAGTTAGAGGTGAAATTAAAAACAAAAGAAGTTGGATCTACGCTTTTTGCAGGACGTTCCGCCAAGAAACTTCAACAGCTCGATGAGAATGAAATTTGTTTGCATAAAATATAGTTTTTGCAGTTCGTAAGAATCGGCAAGAGCTGATGGATTCATTCATGCTCATTTGGGTTTAAAAGCCAAAATGCAACTCAGCTCTCACACAACACAATTTTTGAAAACCAGACATGACACTAATATTTATTTCTTAACCACGAGAAACATTTAAAAATAAAATCATTCTTCTATATTTATAGGAGGTCTGACACCAATAAAAAGTACCACATTAACTAGGAAATGAACTTTAAAAATAATAACGAGTCCTAGTAGGAGATTAAATCCGTAGAACATTAGAGTGAAGATTAACACCCACTTGGTTTCATTCCAACAAAGATGCATTTGCATTTTATTTTTTATTTTTTTGCAATTACCCAGTGATTTAGTTAAATCATTTAACAAAATATTTGTTTATAGGTCGTCACATGAATTAACAGAGCGGTAATTATGATATCTCAAAACACATGAATTAACGAAGATTGGTAAAAGATAAATCAAAACACCGTTGGGCTTGTAGTTTAATGGTGCTCCTGCATCCATGTACCCCAATATTTGTTTGTAGAATGCCAATGGTCCATTTCTGCTGCTTTATTAATATATTATCACTTGCATGAATATCCAAGTGCCCTCTTTGAGGAGTTTACAAGTGGTGACGAATACAGGCTTTTTCTCCTTTTGCACTCATTTCAAATGATCCTAAAGTATATTTTTTCATCAAAGAATGGTCGAAATGTATCAATCAATATTTTCCATTCCAAGCATATAACTACATGCATATAGCTTACCCCAATTGTTAGAAACAATTTATGAAATGGAAGTAGAAACTGTGCTCGGTGCTCGAAGAACTTGTTGTAATAATCGTGCTGCAAGCCGTTGTGTGATGCCACCTATAACACGCTCCCCGAGGCTGCGTGTCTCAGGCTGTCGAAGCACCTGCGCATGCACACTTCCCTATTTAGTTTTCACCTCAGGAATGAATGGCTCTTAGTCCACAAAGTTTTCATTTCTATTAATCCATGGAACAGTCAACTCAGATCAACAATCCTTAATCTAGCACTAGTTTGTATTGGTCAGATGAATCAATCACTCCGTTTATGCGTTGTCTAGAATTATATTCTCAACACAAATGTATAGCACCAAAAAGGTTGGGTTTGTCCTCGGGTGAGAGTCCAAGAGGTGAAAAGAGTTAAGAAGTAGCCTTACCAATTTAAGATGTACTGGAGGAAAAATGCTTTTGCAAAAACTGGTGCAAAAGACCTCCAGTTACTTAGATACCAGCCTTAGCAAATATCTTGATCAGATTCTTATACTTCCTAAGCTAGCTAGGTTATTGACAGGATGACGCCCTGCTGAAAAGGTTGCACCTCCATACAAATGTAAGACAATCTTAAGTATGACAAAACAACTGTATTTACCTGTAATATAGGTTGCAAAAGGGCCGGATCAAAATCTTGAGAGGATCGCAGAAGCCCCCATATCCTGAAAACCTGGTCCCGAAGCGCCATCATGCTATCAATTTCAGAATCACTCACTGTGAGAGGTCCAGTTACATTGGCATTAAAGATTAAAGCCCTCACAACATTTGGGATAGAATTGTATGTATCAACTACTGTACTGATCACTACAGCTTCAGTGACACGGACAGCCTCCTTAATAACTAAAATTTGGAGTTCTTCACCATCTGGGCCCAATAATAGCTTCAAAACAGGTTGCAAGGCATCATTTGCAGAGAAGTCCCTATCCTTACTTCCCTGGACAAGTAGGTTTTCAAGTCTATTCCACCTGAATTGAGCAAAACCTTAGGTTCTTGCTATGAGCAGATTCAAATGGAAGCGTAGAATTTAATATTAGCAGAGTACATACCTAAACCTACCATCCTTAAAGAGCAACTCAATAAGAGCATCTCTAAGGTATGGATTTGGATCAGTGAGAAGCCTTTTAGCAAAATATGGATAAGAAGCAGCCAGAACCTTGAAATCAGGATCAGCATAAAGGGCTAGGCCTTCAAGTACAGTGAGTGACCTCAATATCAAAGCGTAATAAGCTGGAACTGCAGGTTAATTGACAAGCCAGACAATCAGATTAGACAAGCACTGCATTCACTGGCTATTTTGTGATCAATTAAATAATTGTGTTGTATTTATCTACGGAAATGTTAAAAAATAAACATAACTTACCATTAAACGGATACTGATAAAAAACAGCACCCAGACCATTCACTAGAGTTTTGAAGTTTAGTTCGCTCACAGTGTAACTGAGAGCATCATCAAAGAAGTTACGCAGTGCTGGAACAATTGGAGACACATCTACATCCCGTGACAAGAAATCTAGAGCATAGTAATCACGGGCCATGGCCTCGTAATCCCTATTAACCATGTGAACCACATGACCAATTATCGCAAATCTTGCTTCTTCTGGGGTCTCACTCATCATTCCAAAATCAAGAAAAGCAAGCTTTCCCTCGGGTGTTGCCAGGAGATTGCCAGGGTGAGGATCTGCATGGAAGTATCCATACTCAAGTAGCTGTCTGAGGCTGCATTGTATACCTGTGTTGACTAGATCCAGAACCTTTAAACCTTGTCTCTCAATAGCATCTTGTTCATTCAACTTGACTCCATCAACCCATTCCATTGTCAACACCTTGCCACTTGTATAATCCCAGAAGATATCTGGAACAAGGATGTCTTCCCTGTCAGCATACAATTTCTTAAACCTCCTTGCATTCTGCCCCTCCTGCAGGATCCTGTTGAAATTAAAATTCAAACCCGAAAGAAAGTCGCAGAGGAAGCTAGGAAAGAAATAGAGTTTTGAAATAAGAAAGGTCATGGAAAATATAAGTGGTGGGCCCAAGTAGTATGCCAGGAAGAAAGAAACCAGAGGGACTGGGATTCTTGTGTTTCCAGCAAGTATAAGGGCATTATAACTTCCAGAGGCATGCATTCCTGAAGTTGTGATGCAATGCAGTGCTAGTACTAGTAAGGATGATGAAAGAAACAACCTGCACATAATTGAGCTCTTGATAAACTCTGCGTGCGAATTCGTCAATGAGAGCAACAACATCACTGGTAATAATGTCTACATATTTGTTGATGAAAAAGCCGAGTCCTCTAATGAGGTAAAAGTCAAGTCCAATAGCTTCTTCGATACCAGGGCGTTGCACCTTGACAGCAACAGTCTGTCCAGAATAAGTAAGTTGAGCTTTGTAAACTTGGCCTAAACTGGCAGCTGCAATTGGAGAAGGAGAAATGGATGAAAAAATCGAGTCGAGTGGGAGACCCAATTCTCTCTCAATGCACGAAAATGCTTCAGCGTCTGGGAATGTAGGCAAAGCATCCTGTTCATTCAGTTCAAAATTGATATTAATGATTGATTGATTGCATATGTTTTTGAATGGTATAGTAACTTGCGAGATGCAAGGCAGCACCCCCATTTATTATTAATATTATGAGAAATAAGAGGATACCTGAAGCTCAGCGAGCTCCTCTAAATACTCAGAGGGGCAGATGTCGGGCCTGGTAGATAACCCCTGCCCTAATTTAACAAAAGTAGGACCCAACCGGGTGAAAATTCTTCGGAGTTCGGCTGCTCGTATACGCTTCTTCTGATCGAACACGCCATTCCTTTTGTCCAGCAATAGTTTCAACCCAAATGAACCCAATGCTGTCAATATCTCAAGAGTTCTTCGCAACACCTTTTTTTTTTCAATCGAATCTCAGATCAATATTCATCATAAAAACACATGTTTAATTGTTTATCTATTTATAACAAAAATTAACTGAATAATCTTGCTTGCCTTGATTGGCCTAGAGCCATATTGAACGGCCAGAACCTCGGGGCTATAGACGGACGCGTTGACGGCACGGGCCATGGCTCTTGCCTCCGCCTGCAGGTCTTCCGTTCGATCACCTCCCACTATTAAATTTGCATCTCGCACTGCAGGACGAATCACTCGAGCTGGAGCTGGTGGTGGTCTCGCTTCCACGACAGCTGCTCGAGCTTCCCTTGCTCTTCTAGTCTTTGGCCTTGAGGCTGAAGTTGGACGGGGACCCAAGGCAAGGGATGAGGAGCAGAAGCACTGGCTACCGGCTGCAACAAAGCTCATCATCGCTTTGGCGCTTTATGCCTATTCTACTCAGTTCCACTTTTCTCAACTGCCTATGCGCTTCAATTTCTCAGTTTCCGTTTTTATTAACTTGCCCAAACATGACTAACTCTTTGATTTTTTTTATTTTTATTTTTATTTTTATTCTAATTCTGGGAGTATATTATAATATTGGTTTGTTTTTCTGGTCGCAAATTGTTGCGTCCTCGTGTCGCCCTCGTAAATCACAACAGCCATCCTAATCTATTCTATCTATCTAACTATATAAAACAGTTGTATTTTATTAAAAATGTTAAAAAAAAGAACACCTCATCTATTTTTATGCCACGATGAATTTTGTTTTTAGCCTTTCAAGTGCAAAATTCGGTATAATTATAAGAGGTGTGGGTTTTTTCATCCAAGACTCAACTATTTATTCTTTTATATATTATTATGAATGGATTGTGAAAAAAATTTTATTTTTTTAATATGGTTTTCAAATTTCTTTCCCCAACAATTTAGTTTTAATTAAAAACTAATTACTTTTAATTTATTATGAAATGATAGGATTTTAAAAAAATGGATCAAAATAAATAAATAAAAAATCAAATATTCATGTTGTGCTATACCTTTCACAAATGATATATTTGGATCCTTAAAATTTAAAAATCATGTAAATTATATAATTTTAACACTTTAATATTTTTTCAATTTAATTTTGATAGAAAAATTTATTTTTATTATTTTTTAGTCATTGATTGAAAGAAGAGAGAGAGAGAGGACATTAAAACATAAAAGTAATTAGTTTTGTTATTTTGACGGTAAAAAAATGAAAGTATCGTTGACACCAATTTAGACCATTGAAACATATAATATTTGTGTCAGATAATTTTATTTAATGAAAAAAGTTTATACTAAGTATTTTTTAGGTTTAAAGTTCATGAAAAAATAATTGTGAACTCATATTGATTTTTTATTTTGCTTTGATTGTTTTTTACGGTGATTTTTAGGCCCTAAACGAATTTATCACAGTCTCTACAATATTTTATTGATGTTTTTCACTAAAATAAGTTGAAAAACTAAAAAACAGATTTTAAAATCAATAAAACTTAAATTCTAATTTTCCAGCTATTATAATATCTAAAATTTAAGAAAATAAAACTATGCATTATTTGAAATTTTACAATTATTCACCTTATTTGCACATAAAAAGTAGTTAAGATTAGACCAAATAGGCTGACCTAACTTGCTAAGTTTGGCAGCACTTTGAACTCTCATTTTTTTATTTTTTCTAAAAATTTCAAATTAATTATTTTTTATAGTTTTTTTCTTAAATTTTTTTAATTTATATTGAAATTAGCCATTTTTTTCTTTTTCATTTTATTTGGAGAGTCTCTTTCAAAAGATTATTTTTCAAGTTATGCATTTAAATTTGAAAAGTTTTTATAATTAATTTATATATAAAAAAATTATCTTTTGTATGAATAATTTTTTTCTTTTTGAAACCAAAAAAAAAATACAGAATTCCATTACTATAGAAGCAAAATGTTAACTTTTGAGTTTTTAACTCATAATGCCTTAGGGAGTGATTGGTCCAAGCATGAGGTGCTGTCTTTAACCATTATATATTTATGATTGTTAAATAATATTTATATAATTTTATTTATTAAGGATATAATAATATTTTCAGTTTGACCTATATATACTTTAGTTGTATTTAAGTTAAGACTATACACTCATAATAAATAGATTATTGAGAATTATAGCCTTCTTTTTTTATGTTTGTTCTTAATGAATTTAACATGATATCAAAGCTAATTTTTATGGAACGAGGCTTAATCTCGAACACAATTTCACAGATCCAACTCTGTGGTGAGTTGGTTGGGGGTTTGCAAATTTTTTAGAGTGATATTTTGTTTTTTGTTTCTATAAAATTTGGTATTTCATCAGTTTCTGCAATTATTTTGGTATTTCATCTTCCCTTCAGCTTTTGTAATTTGGTATTTGTATTCAGTTTTTGCAAATTTATTTTGTATTTTGGAGTAATCGTATAATTTTGAGAAAATATTTTTTTAGTTTATGTAATCTCTGTTCAGTTTCTGCAAATTTGGTATTTTGTTTTCTGCTGCTTTTACATTCTGGTTATTTATGATTATTGATTATGGCTACTGAAAGAAATGATTCACTTTAGTCTATGAGTGTGAGGTTGGATGAGAATAACTATTCGTATTAGAGTTATGTAATGAGAAATTTCATTAAGGGTAAGAGGATGTGAAGGTATGTTATGGAACTTATATGATACCTAAGAATATTGAGGAAGGGGATGTTGTTTTGATAGATACATGGGAAGCAAATAATGCAAAGATCATTACTTGGATCATCAATTCTATTGAGCATTTGATAGGTACACAGTTGGTGAAGTATGAGACAGCAAAAGAGGTTTGGGATAATCTGCAAAGGTTATTCACACAATCAAATTTTACAAAACAGTTATCAATTAGAGAATGACATACAAGCTCTTCATCAAAAGAATATGAGTATTCAAGAGCTTTATTCTGTTATGATAAATCTTTGGGATCAATTGACTCTTACAGAATCGGTAGAATTAAAGGCATGTGGTGGCTACATTAAGCGTAAAGAGCAGCAACGATTAATGTAGTTTTTAACAGCACTTCATAATGATTTCGGAGCGCTTGGAGGTTCAATTCTGCATCATTCTCCGCTACCTTCTATTGTTAGTAAGTTATTGGCTAAAGAAATACATCTCCAGTCTTATTATGAAAAGAAAATTCTTTCTGCTTTAAATCATTCTATACTAACATGACCTTCTAACTCATTCTCTAATCATCAAAATAAGCCTTACACAAGGGTTGGCTTCGATGAGTGCAGTTTTTGTAAGCAGAAAGGTTATTAGAAGGCTTATTGTCCTAAGTTGAGATATCAGAATCAAGCTTGGAAGCCTGACAATTAGTCATAATCTAATACTTATAGACTACCTTAGGATTATAAATCACCACACTACAATACCGCAGCAGTAGATTCCCCAAGCTCTATTATCGATCCTAATACTTTGGCTAAGTAATTTAAGAAGTTTCTCTCATTACAACCACAAGCAATGTCCGCCTTTTCTTTTATAGGTCAGTTGCCTCATAGTTTTTCAGGTTTGTCACACTTTAAATGGGTCTTGGATTCTAGTGCTTCTTATCATGTATCTCCAAATTCCTTATCTTTTACCTCTATGTCCCATTTATCCTCTATTCCTGTTATAACTGCTGATAACACTCTTGCCCTTAGTAGGTGTTGGTTATGTTGTCACACCTCACTTGTTTCTTCCTAATGTTTATCTTATTCCAAAACTCAAATTGAATCTTGCATCTGTTGGTCAAATATGTGATTATTTAGTCATGTTTTCTGGCTCTTTTGTTGTGTACAGGATCTATAGTCTTAGAAGCTGATTGGGACAGATCGTAGGAAGAATGGACTATATATTTTGGATGAGTTAAAAGTGTCAGTTGTTATCACCGCTGCTATTACTACTGTTAATTTGTCTTCCTTTCATTTAAGTCTTTCATCTTCTAGTTTTTATTTATGTCATTCTCGTCGAGGTCATGTTTCGTCTTCTCATTTGAGATTTTTAGCATCCACAAGACCTTTAGAAAATTTAAAAACTTGTGGCATTTCTGATTATAGTGGATGTAAACTGATAAAAATTTTCACTTTACCTTTTAATCGAAGTATTTCTATTTTTTCTTCACCATTTAATTTGATTCATTTTGATGTATAGGGACCTTCTCCTATTGTCACAAAAAGAGGGTCTCGATATTATGTATCTTTTATTGATAATCATACTCGTTATTGTTGGGTTTATTTAATGAAACATCGTTTTGAATTCTTTGAGATATATACAGCTTTTCGAACTCTTATCAAAACTCAACATTCTGTTATGATCAAATTTTTTAGGTGTGATTTGGGTGGAGAATACACCTCTAATAAATTTTGTTAATTGCTTACCTTAGATGAAACCATCCATCAAACTTTTTATACAGATACTCCTGAACAAAATGGTGTTGCTGAAAGAAAACATAGACACATTGTCGAAACTACTCGTTCTCTCTTGTTATCTACTTTTATTCCTATTGAGGTTTGGGGAGAAGTTGTTTTTACTGCTGTAAGTTTGATTAATACAATTTCATGTTCTCATAGCTCGGGTCTATCTCCTTTTGAAAAGTTATATGGGTATGTCCCTGATTATTCCTCATTTGTACTTGTTTTGTTCTTCGTCCTCATGTAGAATGTAGTAAGCTATCCTCTTGATCATCTATTTGTGTCTTTTTGGGTTATGGTGAAGGTAAAAAAAGGTATTGTTGTTTTGATCAATAACTCAAAAATTTTATATATCTCGTCATGTTGTCTCCCTTGAGCATATACCTTTCTTTTCTATTCCATCCATTACTCATAGCCTAACTAAATCTAATCTTATTCATATAGATCCCTTTTTCTAAGGATTCTAGTAATGATACCTCTTCTCATGTTCGATCGATTTGTACTTATAACTCTATAGGTACTGGTACTTTACTCTCTAGCACACACCTAAAGCTTTATTCTCATCTACTGCCCCTCAAGTTTCATCGGAGATTGTGGATCCACCTCTACGTCAGTCCATTCGCATTCGTAAGTCCACAAAACTACCATATTTTGCTTATTCTTATTATTCTTCATCATTTACTTCCTTTTTAGCTTCTATTCATTTTCTCTTTAAGTTGTCTTCCTATAAAGAGACAATTCTTGATCCGCTTTGACAGTAAGCTATAGATGAGGAACTTTCTGTTTTGCATAAGATAGATACTTGAGATCTGGTTCCTCTACCTCCCCGTATGAGTGTTGTTGGTTATCTTTGGGTGTATAAGATCAAAACTAATTCTGATGGGTCTATTGAGCGATACAAAGCTAGGCTGGTTGCAAAAGGATACTCTCAACAGTATGGTATGAATTATGAGATATTTGCCCCGATTGCAAAAATGACTATTACTTATATTTTTACTATCATAGCTTTGATTCGTCAGTGACATATTTCTTATATTGATGTTAAAAATGCCTTCTTGAATGGAGATCTTAAAGAAGAAGTTTATATGACACCCCCTTTTGGTATTTCACATGACTCTGGATATGTTTGTAAGCTTAAGAAAGTATTATATGGTCTCAAACAAGCATCATGTGCTTGGATTGAGAAATTATCTATTGTGATCTTGTCTCTTGGTTATGTGTCTAGCAGTCATGATTCTACTCTTTTTATTAAGCGCACTGATGCAGGTTGTATCATTCAGTTTTTATATGTTGATACCATGATTATTACTGGTGATGACATTAATGGTATTTCAGTTTTGAAGACAGGGTTGACTAGATGATTTGAAATGAAGGATTTAGGTTATCTTCAATATTTCCTGCGTATTGAGATAGCATACTCACCAAGAGGTTTCCTTCTTTCTCAATCGAAATATGTTGTAAATATTATTGAGCGAGCTAAACTTACTGATAATAAGACTGTAGATACTTCTATTGAGGTTAATGCAAGGTACTCTTCTTTTGATGGTTTATCTTTGATAGATCCTACTTTATACCATACTATTGTTTAGAGTTTGGTATATCTCACCATTACTTGTTCAGATATTGCATATGTTGTTCATATTATTAGTCAGTTTATTACTTCTCTTACTATTGTTCACTAGGCAGTTGTTCTTCGTATTTTGTGATATTTTTTTGGTATAGTTTTTTAGAGTCTTTTAATTTCATCCACTTCTTCCTTAGAGCTGCGTGCATACTCTAATGCTGATCATGATAGTGATCCCACATATCACAAGTCTGTTATCGGGTTCTATATTTTTTTAGGTAATTCTCTTATTTCTTAGAAGAGCAAGAAACAATCTATTGTTTCTCAATCATCCACCGAAGCAGAATATCATACCATAACATCTACTACTAAAGAGATTATTTGGTTACATTGGTTACTTGCTGATATCAAAATTTTCTTTTCTCATCCTACTCTCATGTATTGTAACAACCAAAGTTCTATTCAGATTGCTCACAACTCTGTTTTTCATAAGCAAACTAAGCACATTGAGATCGATTATCATCTTACTCGTTATCATCTCAAGCTTGGCACCATTACTTTGCCTTTTATCCCTTCTTCTTTGAAGATTGTAGATTTCTTTACCAAGGCGCATTCCATCTCTTGTTTTCGTTTTTTGATTGGAAAACTCTTGATGCTTGTAGCTGCCGCATCATAAGTTTGAGGAAAGATATTAAATAACATTTATGTAGTCTTATTTATTAAGGATAGAATATTATTTTTAATTTGACCCATATATACTTTATTTGTATTTAAGTTAATACCATGCACTCATAATAAACAAATTATTGAGAATTATAGCTTTCTTTTTGTGTTTGTTCTTAGTTAATTTAACAATGATAAGGTTACGTGATTGCCTTTTCATGAGCTATAAACAAACATCAACTCTTAGAAATTATCAAATGTTTCTTGCTCCTATCAGCCAGTACCATGTAAGCCTTAACAAGCTCCTCTTTGATCATGAAAAGAACAGAAGCTGCAAACACACTCTGAACTATCTTTGTGCTCATCCCCTTGTAAAAACCAGTCAATCCTTCATAACGGATCATTTTGACTATCGCATCAAGAGTTCCTGCATGTATACCAGTAAAGAAGACAAAAACTAGTATTATAACAGTGAGATGGCAAACAAAACTATAAATATCCTAGAATTCAATTCTGAAATCACATAATTTGTTTTTCAACTATTGCAAAAAATCTTAGCAAATTGTCATTTCTACCCCTAAAAGAGTTCAAGGAAATTCTTAAAGGATTTTTATTATGTTTGGGATTATAAGATTTTAGGGACGTGATCTAAATGTGTGAAAAGCTTATGGTTAACATCCTAAAGTAATTCTTGAACTTTTACAAGTGTGGAGCTAGTGAGATTTTTCCATTTCCCCTTTAATTCCTCTGCAAATCAGATCCACAGCTAGAAGCATCTTGCATATCTACAAATGTCAATCCCTGGAGTCTATATGTTTGATTGCCCCAATACAAATTTTATCGTGCATCACTAATAAATCTTTTATTCTTCTAAAGAGTAAACTGTGAATTAACCATGTCACTAGAAAGAAGCAAATTTGGTTGTTAATTGTACCAGAACTGATATGCCAGTCCAAAACTAACTAGTTAAATACATGTAAAAGTTATTATTTACCTCAAACATTTATTTTTATCATAATTACTAGTTATTTTTCTCCAAATAGGAGTAATTTGAGCCATTTCTAGCAAAGTCCTTAAATTGTATAATTTTATGAGATATTTTAAAGAGAATTTAAACTCGGATAAGATTTTTCTAGAAAGTCAAGAAGCTCCTCCTTTACCAATTCCACTAGTCATCTTCCTGTTAGTCAAGCACAACTTTCTTCTTAGAGAAAACCACTTCTACTATACTATAAATACCACCTTTTATTTCACTCCATAAAATTTGAGCTCACTGAGTATCGCATATCCTTCTCATTCAACTCCAAGACATGCCTTATCTAAAATCTTTGAAATGCTATCTCTTTTCCAAGTCTTGCCACTTTATCAGTATGCATGCTAGCATGATAAAAAGTGTTCGTTCACGTAAACTTACTAGAAAAAATAAATAACGTGAAAGTTTGGCACAACCAAAGACTGCAAGGAAAAAGTCCACGCAACTTGTTTTAACCTTCAAGGTTTTAACCTCGTGTTTATAGGTCAATCAATGTGTTGTAACGATTAATTCATAGAACAAATGCACATCAAACTGATTTTAGAAAAATATACTATTGTTATTATAAAAGAAATAAATGCAACAGTTTGGAGGATAGAGACGATAGCGACGAACTCTAGAAGTAAAATAATTTTTTCCCATTATGCCTGTGTGTGTCTGAAAGCAAACCTGAGTATCTTAAGAGGTTATTTCCACCAATCTCCTGTTTTGCTTGAAGCCTCGACTACAAAAGGAACAGAAAAAGAAAAAGACTTCAAGTATAATTATACAGAACTTTGTGCATAATCACATGCATGAGAGCTTCTGTGTCCATGTTGTGCTAACATTATGAGAAAAGAACTTAGTGTGCTAAATCAGTTGCTTATATAACCCCAAGTGAGAAAATAATCTATAGTTTCTTGTGAAATCTAAAGCAGAAAAAGTTGCAAGGACGAGATCATGAATCCATTTTATTTGAAAAGACCAACACAGCAAGCAATCATCCAATATTACAAACAAGTCAATTATAAGAGAACAGTTACTTCCATAAGGATGATCACCAATATTACAAAAGCTAGTAGAGAATTTACCTTTACAACCAATAGGGGATATGTTGAGACAGTTGCTCCCAATTTTGCCAAAGCTCCTAGTAAAAAGACCTTTCGAAATGACAAGCGAATGTTCACTATATATGTGCCAAGTTTAAATATTTCACAAATGACTAAAATAACAAAACTAGATTATCTAAAGTAGTTTCTATACCTCTAGAGCAGTCACATTTTTATACCCCTGCTTGTTAGCAGAGCGTTTAGCCCTTAGATGCTTTGATGAACTCTCATAAATCATGAACTGGATTGATGGATTGCACACCTGGAATTCATAAAATAGGATCAAATGAGGAGTGGAGATGAACTTTAAAAATGCACCTAATAATGCACAAACAAATCGAGGCTAACCATAATGAGGGTAGGGATGATGCCTTTCCAAAATCCAGTGATTCCTGCTTCGCTGTAAACTTCACGTGCCTTAAACACACGTAACAGAAACCAGAATCGGTGTCAATAAAAAAATAAACATAAAAGACTCCAGTGAATGCTCAAGTGATAATCTCAGTGGTAATGATCTTATTATCATTGATAACCACAGCTATAGTGTTATCTTTTCTAGAATGACAACCTATAGCCAATTAAAATAAATAAATTTTCTCCCTTATTAAGATAACTATGATGCATTTGTTGCATGCAAACAATCACAATGGTCAAGGGTGGCAGAATAGGAAAAATTACAAACCCCACATGAATGGGCTTGGTCTTGCACCATAACCATTCATGTCATAATTATGTAAACACAATTTTGAGACAAAACAACGCCAACATTTTGCAGGTTATCCAACAAATTCAAAAGTGGCAAATGATTAAAGTATTTAATTACAAGTCTTAGATTGGCACATTAGTAATCTGCGCTTATGTAATATAATATCAATTTTACCTCTTCCTATCTTTCATCGAGCCAACCATGATTCTAGAACAAGATCAAGTTTTAAATAGTTGATTATTGTGAGCAAAGAAAAGTTAAAAAGACAGAAAGTAAGTAACGAGTGGATGATTTACAAGTCTTAGGCAAGGTTACATGTGATGCTTCATAAAACAAAGGATGTGAAGAAGCACTTGCAAGCATCAAGCATATGTTGTGATAAATATTAAACATAAAGATGGATTAAGAAATGAAAGGTGAGTGGAGACCTACCGCTTGTAAAGTTCCATACGGATGAGGTTTTATGGAATCAAGTTCAGCTAACTTCTCTTCCAAAGTTGAATCTATTGAGCTTCTTTCAGAAGCTTCGCTCAATAAAGCTTGTTTCTTTCCCTCAATAATTTTTCTTTCTGCTTGAGTTTGTGTCTAGAATCAAATACTTTTGTCAGAAAAATCTTCGATGGACGTAATTAATGAATATATAATTAAAGGTTACAAAACATTTAAAAGTTATAAACTCATGTTCATCTTTGTCTTGTATGTTATGATTGCAACTATTGTTATTTAAAAACAGGCGTGCAAAAGATATAGCATCCCATGTATACAATGCCTGAAAACATACAACATGAGCTAAGCAAGCTATATGTATGTTTCAAAAACTGACAGGGCTCAATCACCCTACCCTCCTACATATCTTGTATATCACCTGTTTCCTTACTATGTGCATGCGTGAGTGTCTTTGTGCACAAGAAAGTGGAAGGTCTTATTTTGATGACTAATATTAAAGATGATAGCCAAAGTGTGGGCAAAAAATAATAAAAAAATCGCATGTATGTACATATATATAAAGGCACCTGCATACGTGTTACAAGAACCCATATCGGGTTTGTCAACAAGACATTCAAGGACCTGCAAGATAAAAATAAATGTGCAGTGATGATGTTAATCATGAGTAAACATCTTCATTATAAGTGAGATGCAGGCATCACTGATCTCTTTGTTGCTAAAGAAGCCATTTCAAAGAAAACAAATGTCTATTTATTCTCAATTGTTCCAACTCTGGGCATGATCTTCCTAACTCCTCAGGAAATGTGTTGTTATGAAAATTTTAATTAAATGGATTAGTATTGTATAGTATTCACCCAGCAATGGCAGCCACAACAAGCCAAGAAAACATGCCAACAGTACCATCTCCCAGTCCCCTGGCTTTGCGTACAGCTGCAATGGACACGGCCTTGTTTTTGAAGACTTGATAAAAGTAGTAGTAAATGCCCTGTCAACATGGAACGAAGGATATTAGATCAGAACCGGCAACGTGAAAGGGAAAAAAATGATTAATCAATACTCTTTACTTGTTCTTATTAGGCATTTGTCAAAAAGGGTTGATGGTGCTAACACAAATGCCTGAGTATCTGCACCAATTCCGACCTTTGTAATGTGATATTTAAAGTTATGACTGTGATTGTTGGGAGGTTGAAATTAATGATGCCAAAATTGATTAGTGAAGTTCAGCGTAGTTTTGTGCCAGGGAGACATGTCACAAATAATATAATTGTTACCCAAGGAGATAATTCACTTAATGCGCAGTATGAAAGGGATGAAAGGGAAGAAGTTGATCTTGAGAAGGCTTATGATAGGCTTAGTTGGAGTTTTATTAGAGAGACACTAATTGAAATTGGATTGCCGAATGAGATGATTGGTACTATTATGAAATGTATAGAATCAGCTTCCCTTAGTGTGATATGGAATGGTAGTGCTACTCAAAAGTTTTTTTCAAGCCGTGGTATATGGCAAGGAGATCCCTCACTGCCTTCTATCTTTGTTCTATGCTACCATCTCAACTTATTAGCAGGGAGTTGGAGGATGGATTATGGAAACCTTTCACGGTTAGCAGGAATAGATTGGGAATATCCCACTTGTGTTTTGTTGATGATATGATGTTGTTTGCAGAAGTAAATACAAAACAAATGGACATAATTTTAAAGTGTCTAAATGTTTTCTGTGAAGCATCAGGGCGAAGAATCAATGTGGCAAATACCAAAATACTCATTTTGACGAATGTTTCAACCTTTTTGGCAAATTCTATTAACAGGAACAATGGTTTCAAAGTTTCCAAGGATTTGGGCAAGTGCCTTGGGGTTCCATTGTTGCATCAGAGAGTTGTTGATGATATGATGTTGTTTGCAGAAGCAAATACAAAACAAATGGACATAATTCTAAAGTGTCTAAATGTTTTATGTGAAGAATCAGGGCGAAGAATCAATGTGGCAAAGACCAAAATACTCATTTCGACGAATTTTTCAACCTCTTTGGCAAATTCTATTAACAGGAACAATGGTTTCAAAGTTTCCAAGGATTTGGGCAAGTACCTTGTGGTTCCATTGTTGCATCAGAAAGTGACTAAGCAAACTTACAGTTATTTGCTTGAAAGTTTGCAGAAGAAGTTAGCAGGGTGGAAGTTCAACAATCTCGCACTGGCAGACAGAATCACATTATGCATATCTATTTTTTCTACAATGCCTCTCTATCCTGTGCAAGCTGCCATGCTTCCGAAGCATACTTATAATAAAGATAGAAAACATATGTAAGAGGTTTATTTGGGGCCATAAGAAGGGCAGGGATAAGATACATCTTGTCAATTGGGAAACGTTGTGCAAATCTAAAGAAGAGGGTGGGTTAGGTTTTAGAAGCATGGAGACGATGAATAGGGCATTTATAATGAAGTTAGCATGGGGTGTGTTACAGGAGAATAGTTTGTGGGTGAGATTTTATGAATAAAGATTTTGTGTTGTGGAAAGCAATTTGTCAGGTGTGGCCTCAAGTATCCGAAAGCTTGAGCTGAACTTTAAGGAATTGTAGGAAGGTTTTGTTTTGGAAGGATGACTGGTTAGAGGGGCTACGGTCATCTAATTAATTTATCTAATAGTGAAGTTCTAGTGGACATTGTTGGTTGCACAGTGGCTGATATGATTGGAAATAGAAAGCAATGGAAGTGGGAAATTTTTACACATTGACTCCTATGCAAGTAGTGATGGTCATTGATGGGTAAATACCTCCTGATCAGAATTACGGAAGTTGATTCAGTGGTTTGGAAACACTCCACTAATGGGAATGAATTTCACTATTAAATCAGCTTATGCTTTGTAGGAGGCGGGAGGCGGCGTTATGATGGATCGGGAATCGGGATCCTTTATGGCGGATTATCTGAAAGTGTTTCTTTGGATTGTGGCTCATTACGTTATAATGACCAATGAAGTGAGGTGGAGAAGAAGAATTGCGTCAAATCCATGTTGCATCCATTGTTTAACAAGAGTAGAGACCTTGCTTCATGCTTTGCGTGATTCTCCTAAAGCACGTAAGGTTTGGTAATCTCTTGTCAAGGTTGAGGAGAGAGGGTATTTTTACAATCAGAAGTGGTATGCTTGGTTGATTTCTAATCTTGCTTTGAGAAACAGAGGTTCTCATGATACGGATTGGCCTTTAAAGTTTGGCAATGCACTGTGGTTTATTTGAAAAGATAGATGTCAAAGAATTTTTGGTGTGAAGCAGGTTAATTGGTATGGTACTGTTTGGATACCGCTAACAAAGATTTAAGGCAGATAGGCTGGATTTATCCCACACAAGAATGGGTCAAGCTTAATATGGATGGTTGCAGTAAGGGTAGAGGGGTGGCAGGTGCAAGAGGAGCTATTCAAAATGGTATGGGGACCTGGTTGAGGGGTTTTGCTAGGAATAATGGGGTTTGCTCTTCGGTAACTGCTGAATTGTGGGCGATTTATATTGGGTTAGAGCTTGCATGGACAAAAGGGTTTAAAAAGGTTATATTGGAGTCAGATTCTGTTGTTGTGATTAATCTTATAATCAAGAATAATGCTACTATGGATAAGAAATATAATTTTATCATGCAGATTAGGAGGTTATTGGATAGAAATTGGGAGGTACAAACTACACATGTTTACAGGGAAGCAAACTCTGCAGCTGATTGGTTGGCTAATTATGGGTTAACCAGGGATACTTTAGATAGGAACTTCGATGTTTTAGAAGAGTCACCTTCAGAGCTCTATTCCATCTTGTATTATGACCTGATTGAGTCTCTTTTTTTCGTTTAATTTATTATGACCTGATTGAGTCCACTTTTCTTCGTTTAATTTAGTTTGCCCCGAATATCACCCAAAAAAAAACTGTTTCTATTGCCGCTGGTTTTCATTGCCTTTTCAAATTTGTAAATCTTCCTTGTCCGTGGTGAGGAAGCTGTTCTAGCATTCAATTTGCTCATAGATGCAGAAGAAAGAATGAGGCTTCTATTGTATTCAATTGATGCTTTTATATGAAATTCCTAAACTATCTAACTCTGTGTGTGTGGAACGAGTGAAAAAAAGAAATGGAACAAATGGCACGAGTTAAGCATATACCAGTAGTAACCATGAAAAAAAAAGAAGAAGGGCAAGCATTAGACAATTTGGGGATAGCATTGAAATGAAAGAAATGTGGACCTGAGAAGCGGCAGTTCCAAGCAAAGAAGGCCTGAGGCCGCTGTATAGTCCACCCCAACCTTCGCTTCTAACGACCTGGATAATTAATGGATTTAATTAATTTTTTTTAGAAAAAACAAAGTCACAACGATAAATTAAGGAACCAGAAGAAGAAATCTAACCGAACATCTGACCTGGAGGATTTGAAGAAGAGTGCCTGTGGTTGTGCCAGAGCGTTTGGAAGGGGTTTGAGGTTGCTTCTTCTTCTTGTCTATTCTCTCAGTTTGCTGGCGCGTATTCACCTAACGTCACGGCAATAATTTATTTAGTTTAGTTTAGTTTTTTTCTTTATTTGAAATTTAATTTATTTACTTAAAACAAGGAAAGAGAAGTTGAGGAAGATATAAAGAGGGGAGATGAGCTGCTGGTGATAAGACCAGTAAGAGCAGGGAGGAGGAGTGTGTGCGTGTGAGCGGCAGTGGAGTAAAGTACTGTTTGGAGGGGATAAGTGATGATTTGAGCAACAATACCGCCTCCTGCTCCTGCTAACCCGTTCGCTACTGCGTTAGAATTGGAGGACATCGCTCTCTCTTCTTCTTCCCCCCTCTTCTCTGCTCCACTTCCTCCTACCTAACTGTCAATTATCTCTAGTCTATCTATACACACGCCCCATGTTAACACCAGAATTAATTGGAGTTAATTTCATTTTATTTGCTGAAATGTATATTACAAGAAAAACTAATGTCCCTCGATTTACCGAGACAGAAATCACAATACATTAAAACTGCTAAAAAAAGGGACAAGTGGAATAAGATTGTTTTTTTTTATGAGATATATTTGTTATTAAACAAATAATTGAGACAAAATGATTTGTTCAGTTTTTTTTTTCTACTACAGTATAAATATTAATTTACCCTTTAAACATGGAATTTAAATTTTTGGGTCGGATTCATTTATCTTTTTTTAAAAAAAAAAAACAGTTACTTGGGAAAAAACATACATATATTTAGAGGTTTCTCCACCTTTTCTTTTTTAAAAAAAAACAGTAAAAATATAAAACTACCCTTGAATTTTTTTTAAAAAAAGGTTGCATGTAAGTGTGTTTTTATTCTTTTTATATGGTTTTGTTATAAATTTTAATTAGAGTTGGGGGTAATTGAATATTAATATATAATTATTATTATTTATGTTAAAAACTTATTAGCAAGTGTTAGGCACGCGCACCAATAAGTAGTCATTGTTCATGTTTTTTATATGGCACGTGTGGCTCCTAAACAACACCAAATATTGCATTTTAAAGTGGTATTCAATGTGTCTCACCACCCTTATCATGTTGGTGAGATGGATGTGCTAGACAGTACGCAGATAAGCTCCGCCAAGGATATTTCCCTAGAAAACCTTATTAGCCATTGCAAAAAAAATAAATTATCTATTTGTTTGTTAAATAGAACTAGGCCTTTACTTTCTTTTTTTTATTACAATGTAGTTGATCTTGAATCATTTATTGAGTTAATTTATTTTCACATTTGATTTTTATATAAGATTTAATTTTCATTCTTCTAATTGCAATGTATTTGGTCTTAAATCATTTATTAAGTTTTTTTAACTAAAAAAAATGATAAAAAAACAATTGAAAGAACGAAGACTAAAACTAGATAAAAATTAAATTAAATTAAATTAAATATTAAGGAGACAAAATTGAGAAAAAAAAGATAAATCAAGAAATGATAAGATTATAGCAATAAAAAGAATAAGACAAAAAATGAATTAAAAACTAAATGCAAAAAAATACTAAGGAATGAAATTGCAAAAAAATAATAATAAAGAAAAGTATAAAATACATAAAAGCAATCAAAAGCAAAAGGGTTAAATTAAATAAAAAAAAAACAAATTCAATAGAATGCCCAAAGAAGAAATAAAAAAAGCTAAACTTCAAAAAACATCAAAAACCAAATAAATAGTAATTAAAAGAGGAAGTTAAAATTGATGAAACTACAAACTGGATGGCAAAATTATTTTTTGAAAGAATATGCATGAATTTTAAAGGCATGAAAGAGAAAATAGAAAAGGAAGAAAAACCTCATCATAATCTAACCGAACCTCTCTTATAAGCACGCATACAATTGTTGTAAATAGGACAACTTGCCCTTTTTAATGTCACTACAAAAACAAGATTTTTGAAATTGAAAAGGCCCTCAAACGTCACATTAATAACATGAGGATGGTTACTCGATTGCACGCGTCAACGATTTTTTAATAATATTTAATAATTGAAAATTATCAAACATCCCCTAATAAATTGAAAAATAACAAAGAAATCATAATAAAATGACTAAAACAACCTTGAAACTAACTCTCTTTTTTAATCTAAGATTAATCTTAACATCTCAGTGTTTTAAATAATAATAACAAAAAGACAAAAAAACTCTTCTGTGCATGTTTATGATCAGTTTTTAAAAAAAAATAAAAAGCCCCTCGTTGAAAGCTTAACCTTTTTTTTGAAAAAGATAAAATATTTATTTTATTATCTTTTAAAAAAATATCTTCATCAATTTATCCCTAATCAATTTTATAATAACTAAAAAATTAAAGGCCAAATTAGTCTTTTTTGTCAATGAAAAAAATATATTTTTCACTTCTTCAATGAATAGAAACTTGTGTCTATGTTCACAAAAAAATCACTATTGCCTTTTAGTTATTATCTTTGTAATATTAAAGATTAATTAAAAAAAACCAACCATGAAGCAAACAAAAGAAAAAAAAATAATTAAAAGTAAAAAAAAAAGATACGAGCCCACTTATATTAACCTGTTAAACCCATAATTTGTGTTATGAAATCAAGATAATTTTATAAAAAAAACAAAAAAAATCAAGAAACCTATTCTAAAAAAATCAACATTTGTAATGAGATCGAAAAATAAAATAAATAAAAAAATAATGTGAACTCATGATTCGAGTTATTTAATTGGAAGCACCAAATCTAAAAAATTATAAAATCTAAATTTTTATAAATCAAATATTAAATAATAAATTTGAAAACACATTATAAAAATAATAAAAAAAATAACAATTAAAAGGACAGGATTATTTGAAAAAAAATAGATAATGAATAATTTTGAATTGAGGGGTTAAATTGAAAAGAAGAATTATTTAAAATAAAAATAAAAAAAAGAAACCACTAAAAAATGAGGGTCAAATATAAAAAAGCAAAATAATATTTTTTTATTAAATGGTGAAATTAAAAATAATTGAAAGTTTACAAAATATGAAAAAAATAAAGAAATAAAGATCAAATAAAAAAATAACATAGATTGAATGATACAATTAAAAATAAAAATAAAAATAAAACTTGCAAAATGATAAAGAATAAAAATTTAAAAAAACAAATAATTTTTTTTATTCATCCCTAAAATTAAATACCTCATTTAAGAATTAATAAAAAAACAAATCTCTCATGATACATCAATATAGCTCAGTTGTTGATAGAGTGAATACACGCGTCATTTCTTAAATATAGGGGTGTGCTCTAAAAAAAGTTAGGTGAAAATCCGGAGAGAAGAAAGATAAAAAGAAGAAGAAGAAGAAGAAAAATCTAGCGATAATTTGTTCACCAAGACTTAACATGCACAGTGAAGGAAAAAAACATTACAAATAATAGAACGACACCATAAAAGCAATTTCTTAGCTGCAGTATGACAGCGCCGGCGCCGCCTGAGAGTTACGACCCCCTCAACGCCTAATATGTGTTTTTTAATATTTTTTAATTATTGTAAGAAAATAATTTACCTCTCAGTCAATCTATTATACACACACACACTTAAATATAAATCTTGAAATGAAGGTTGTCATAGGATATTCATTGTGAAAAAAAGAAGAAGGTGAAATCACAAAAAAAAAAAAAAAAACTCTCAGAGACCAATTATCAATTATCTGATTTTTTGTCAACAAAAAAAACTTAAATAAATCTTGTAATTTACCCTTGATCTGTCTTATTGTTTGATTTTGTGAAAAGCAAAATCGTCAATTCTACAATAATCTCTTTAGTGCTGCGACGTTTTTCTCATGCTCTATGTATATTTTTGATAAATATATTATTTGTAGTCATCAAAAATATTTCAAGTAAATAAAAACAATCTGGGATGGTTGGGTGAATGATCTGCAT
Source organism: Populus euphratica (assembly GCF_000495115.2). Classification (NCBI taxonomy): domain Eukaryota; kingdom Viridiplantae; phylum Streptophyta; class Magnoliopsida; order Malpighiales; family Salicaceae; genus Populus; species Populus euphratica. Next base: position 23,583 of record NW_011499901.1, read on the forward strand.
CCATTTGTTATTATTATTATCATTGCCCTTGTCTAATTGTAATTAAGCGAAATTGCATGGGAAATTGTTTAAATAATAAATTAATTCATCTAAATTTGAAAGTTTCAAGCTGAAAACTTTCAAATAGTAGAAAGTACAAGCGGAAGTTGCTGGGAGGCTGGCAAAAGAGGAGAAGGTACAACGCCGAAGGCAGTAGTCAACGCCAAAAGCAACGCCACATCACCAGCAGCAGCATCGTCCTCCGCGACTCTCTTTTTTTACTGCCAGCTGACATTACAACGAACGAGCGGAGCGGGGCTGAGAGAACCTATCCATCTTCTCTGCACTGTAATCATCTCTGCTTAACACGCTGCAAAGTCTTTACAGAATTTTATATATCAAGAGTTTAGATTGTAAAATTAAAAAGTACAACTAGTTGGTAAGTAATCTTCGATTGACAGGGAAGGGAAGAGAAGCGATCTGGATTGAAAGAGAAGAAATTATAAGATGGTGAAGGAAACAGAATACTACGACGTGCTTGGAGTCAATCCCACAGCCACCGAGGGTGAGATCAAGAAAGCTTATTACATCAAGGTAATTGCCATATTTCAATTTCAAGAAATTACTTTACTACTCTTGCTTACTTTCTCAGTAGAAACGGATAGATCTCGTTTTCTCGCCATCCATCATCATTTATCCATTCATTTCAACTGGCTGGATCCCTTGCGATGATAATGACGCTTCTTCTTCTTATTAAATAAACCCATAGAATGTTTTGATTGCTTACTTCTCTATTCCATTCTATTCTATTATTCTAGTGTAGACTACAGCTGCTATAATCTTCACTAAGAGTCATTTCCTCAATTTTTTTGTTTAATTTTCCTCCGCAGGCACGGCGGGTCCATCCTGATAAAAACCCTAATGATCCCCTTGCTGCGCAGAATTTTCAGGCAAGCCTTTCCCTTTCTGAAATAGAAATACTGATACCTCTTTTTTTATTTGGTGTTTCTAACTTCGTTGTTTCAACAGTAAGTCATCATTAACAATCACAGTCGTATTTGCATGCTTCCTTGCTTGTAGTACTGTTTGGAAAAGATTTTATACTCTCAAATCAGATGGATATGTCTTGAAGTGGTTCATGAGCTATCCATTTAGTCTCTCTGGCATGTTCTTCTTTATACAGGAGAGTCATTTAGGATTGCGTTTTACACTCTTCCCATGAAATCCACACGGGATATTTAAGGGTTGGAAATGTTCATTATTTTCCCCTTCCCATTACACTCTTTCGAGCTTATTTATTCAGTATCACGCTTTGTTACTTGCCGCCTAGGATTATTGTTGGCATTAACTGATAGTACAAGATGAATCATTTAGAAAGTGGTAGGTAGTATTAAGTTTGAACATTAGATCTAAATGAGCAGAGAAGGAAGGGAAGAAAGTAAGTAAAGACCGAAAGGAAGAGGAGTAAAGGGGTAGCCTCCTTTTTTCAGATGCATATGAGGGAAAAGGAGAGGATGCACCTACCTTGCTGGTTAGGAGGGAAAATTTAATTGTAAAAGTAGTATTACTCTCCGCCACCCCCATCTGTTCTGTTCATAGACTAATTATCCAAAATTAAAAAAACCCCCAAAACAACTATCATTGTTAACCACTAAGTGTTTTTGTGGATCCCAAGTTACCAAATTTTCCCTTAAGGTTGAAGAGATTTCATCTTTAGGTTTCTTGAATTTTTCTGGAACTGCATCACATAGCCTAAATTGTTCGTCATATTTTAGGGTCAAGTTAAGGTTAGTTGCCACATGGCAAATGACTGTTGGTTAAAAAAATCTAATTTCCTTACTCTTAAAACTCGAACAAGTTTCCAGGTATCAAATGTGAATATACTTGTTATATTAAATTCTATGTTTCATTCTTGGGTTAGATCCATGCATTCAAGGATCGGCAGGAACAGCAATGTGTATTTGGGTATTGAAAACATTGGCATCTCTTATTGAGATTTCTTTCTTTCGGATTCAGGTGTTGGGAGAGGCATACCAAGTATTAAGCGATCCTGCCCAGCGGCAAGCTTACGATGCTCATGGAAAATCTGGAATCTCAACGTTAGTTTCTCATTCTTAATCTGTGGAAAAATGAATTTCAAGGCTGATGGATTGTCTGGCTTCACATAGATTTCAATGTAATATTGAAGCGCAGTATTAGTGGAAGATCACAAGGCGTTTCAAATAGAATATTCAAATAAGATAGAGCTTGAAAAAAAATTTCTCTTATCTTTTTTCTTCTTACATTTACATCTTCATTCTCTGCAGCGAAGCAATCATTGAACCTGCAGCAATTTTTGCGATGCTTTTTGGTAGTGAGCTTTTTGAGGTCTACATAGGACAACTTGCTATGGCATCAATGGCTTCACTAGACATTTTCACAGAGGGGGAACAATTGGATACTAAAAAGTTGCAAGAGAAAATGAGGGTAAGATCCAATAGCATACCATTATTTATTATCAACTGAACCCTTGGCATTTCATTAGAACTTCTCTTCTTTTCCTTATTTTTGTGTGTGCGCGCGCGCGTGCTGATTCTTTTGTGTCTTATTGCTTTTAAAACGAGTCTCATTACTGCTGAGGATTTAAACAGTGATAAGAAGAGAAATGATACAACAAAAAGAGTATGGGGAAGTGAGTTTGCAAACCTGTGATCAGCTGGGAATTTTTTCTTCTCCTCTTTGCTGATACTACTGTCAAAACTGAGGGCTTTTGGGCAGAGTGTTAGAACCTCTGCTGCAACTATCATGTCTCAAACCAAGTCAGAGTGCAGGTGCCCCCTCTGTGTGGCAATTATACAATAAAGAAGTTGATGTCCATCACAGAGGCTGAATAAAGTTACCTTCTACTTGTGATTAAAGCAACGCAGCATGCTGGTTTTTTAGCATCTTTGTAGGAAAAATTAAACAAAAAAAAAATTAAAAAATGAAAAATGAGGGGAAAAAAGCATTTTCGAGGTAGATAAGTTAATGGGATTGGGATGGATGCTTGCACTTTGCAGTTGCACACCTTGAGGTACACTGACCTCAATCTAACACACAGCATCATTTTATGCTTAGGATATGTTTGGTATGGGGGTAGGGGGAGATTGCAAGGGTATTTCTTAACCCCCTATACATGTTAACCTTTGGGGGAGAGAATTTTCAAGGAGGGTAACATTTAACCCTGAAAAGGGTTAGATGTTAACCTTCCAAGGGGAGGAGCACAGGAAATTTTTTTTTTTTTTTTGGGGGGGGGGGGGGGGTGTCCCCCTTTTTTAATCTAATATTATTATTTTATTTTTTTTATAATTTCACTTAATTTTAATTTTGATTTGATTTATATTGGGACTCATTTTTACCCTTATTTTTTTCAACTACTACCTAATGTCCTTAACACTTCACCTCTTAACATATTTTTACACCTTTAACACTTGTTCTTTAAATCATACTCCCTTAACATTCCTCCACCAAACTTTTAACCCCATACCAAACACAATCTAAGTATAATATATGTCATTAATTTTCATAGTGAACATAAAACCTCAGATGTAGCACTTTCTCTAAACTTTATCTGTAAGAGTTTGTTTTCATGCATTTATGCCCAGGCTTGGTTGAGTTGGACTGAGCATTGAAGATGTGCTCTGTTTTATTACTTGAATATTTGCTGATGAATTTGTGTTATGAAGGGTTACACTTTTCAATTTTATTTTTCAACAGGTTGTTCAGAGGGAGAGGGAAGAAAAACTTGCAGAAATACTAAAAGATCGACTTAATCAATATGTCCAAGGCAACAAAGAGGAGTTCATTAATCATGCTGAGGCTGAAGTAGCTAGGCTCTCAAATGCAGGTTAATTTTCATTTTCTGGAAATGATTGTTTAAAGGATATGGAATTACAAAAAAAAAAAAAAAACAAATGAAGAAAGGAGTGCAATACAATAAGTTCTCTGTGTATGCCTGGTTTTATTTAAAGCTGAATTGGCCATCTCTTTTGCTTTAAATTGATCTTTAGGGAGAACTAAACTCTAAAGTGCTTTTCTAAATATGGGATCTACACATGAAACAGCCAATGCACCATTTCCATTTTAAATGGGAGAGATTTTCACTCTCATGATGAGTTTCATTTTTTTCATGTGATGGTTTATGGCTTTTGAACTCAATGATGTCCATTGCATGAATTGCTAGCCGATATAATTGTAAAAAAATGATGTTTAATTGATTAATATGCTGATTGTATGAGGAATGTGTGGTTGTTCCACAAGGGATGAAAATTATGATAATTACATAATTATTTCCTGATGCTTATGTGGTAGGTACAGTTGAAAAGGTGAGGATTTTGGTGATTTCCAAGAGAAAAGATTCAATATTTTGGACATGTTTTAATTGCAGTTGAAGCTTATAGGCTAAAAATTAGGTCTGCTAGAAAGTTTCGAAGCTCACATTTTTCAGTAACAGTAAAATTGTTGTTTTATCTACATCAGTAGGGAACTTAATCCAACTGGAAAAATTAAAATAAAAAAAGAACCCAATCATTACTTAAAATCTAACCACTTGACTAAAGTTGGGTTACTGTGTGGCAGAGAGAAGCAAGTGGATTTAGTTTGCCGGGCTTCAATCTTTTGAGGGAAAGAAGTGGCGTGTTTGAATAGTTGTTTTGTGAGTCTGCTTATGGACTAAAGGAATTTACTAAGAGGAGAATAGAAATCATTAGGAGCATGTTTCATGACCCTTGACTGAAGAACAATGAAGCACAAACAAAAGCACCACAAGCATTAATTCTTATAAAATTAATGCTGTCTATTTAATTCATCCTAGGAAACTGAAAAAAATCCCTCTTTTTTTTTTTTTCCTTTTCTTTTTCAAACTACCAGAGATGGTTTGGTCAGTGACTGGTGAAACCGCACTTTAACCACAGCCCTTTGCAATCCTTCTCATCTTTTGTGTTTTGACATTATGCGTAATGCTTTTTTAAAAGTTTTTGTTCTCTGTTTTACAGCTTATGGTGTTGATATGTTGAACACAATTGGTTACATTTATGCAAGACAAGCAGCAAAAGAGCTTGGGAAAAAAGTGATATATCTGGGTGTGCCATTCATTGCTGAGTGGTTTAGAAACAAAGGCCACTTCATTAAATCCCAAGTAACAGCAGCAACAGGTTGGTGGACACTTGTAGCTTTGATCAAAACCATGTATGGTGGTTACTTGTTTGATCTGCATTTTGGTCAAACCATACAGGCTCTTGGACCGTTATTCAGGGGTAGTTTATAGGTGTCAAAACCTGTATCAAATTCTGATATATTTCCAGTGTGTTGGGCATGCGTCTGATCTCTTTTCATACACACTTCTGTGTGTGTTTGTGCATATTTTCTGTATATAGCGTTAAATTGCTCAATGTATTTTATGTCAATAAAAAAAGTTCAACTCTTTGTTGCACAACAGTTTTCTGCATGGGAAATACTTCTATAGGCTATCTAAGTTTGGGCTTTTACCCTTTTTGCTTCTTTTGTGGCTGTTGTTACCAGGTGCCATTGCCCTGATCCAGTTACAAGAGGAAATGAAAAAGCAGCTCAGTGCAGAAGGGAATTATACAGAAGAAGAGCTTGAAGCATACATCCTATCCCACAAGCAGTTGATGACCGATTCCCTGTGGAAGCTTAACGTAGCTGATATCGAGGCCACTCTTTCCCGTGTTTGTCAGATGGTTGTTTTGCTAGTCCATAGATATTAATGGTTGTTGGCTAAAACTTAGTTGCATAATAGGTTCAATTTGTTTGGTGGTAATCTATTGATGGTTTATTTTAGGTTCTTCAAGACAACAGTGTCAAGAAAGAAGAGCTTCGTGCACGAGCCAAGGGTTTGAAAACTCTTGGTAAAATCTTCCAGGTATTACTTTCACCCATGGTTTTTGCACTTTCTCTTATAAAAATAGTTATTCCTCAATCATCTGAAACTGGAAAGAATTTTGTGAATATAGAGGGTAAAATTGGCCAATGGAGGTGAGGGTGAAACTGTGCTAGGTGGTTCTCTGCATCAACTGAATGGAAGAGTACCAAGTTCTGATGCTTTTTCTCCTAATACGTCACCAAAATCTAAAAGTCTTGAAGAGGCATCTTATAGCACATTGGCATCACAGGTACTTCTCATCTCCAGCTGTTCACACACATGCTTCTGTATCTCATTCTTTTTCGGGCTTCAAGGCATTTCAACATTTTGGTATTTGATTGGTGTGATTCATGGCCAATGTAGTTTTATCACATTTCAACTATCAATTTGTGAGACAGTTCTGGAAAACTTAGGCAAGGTTACAGAATCTGGTGTGGGGCATGATTGAGTAGGCAGGGTACTTTCATGCGTCAGCATTTTCATATTTCTGCCCCTTTTTGTTGGTGAAGAAGTTTTGAAGTAAAGTGAAGATACAGCTGGCTTTCTTTATGTTGTGTGTTTCTGCTTGTATGCAGAGGAAGAAAAACCACCGAAAAAACAAAGGGGAGATTTTTTTTATATAATTAATGGTGCTACTAAGAACAAACTAGGTTGGCAGATGTCTGCCTGTTGGAAACTGGATAGATAGCACCAAACAAGTTGTGGGAAAACTATGAGCATAAACAATGCTGCTACAGATGTGAAAGTGTGTGTTGCAAGGAGCTAATTTGTATGAAGGTGGTACAAGGAAGTTAAGCTGACAGAGACCATTCTGACTTTTCTTTTAGCCTGATTCCCTTCACAGAGATGGGGTGGTGGGACTTGGATAGGCTAAGCTCTGTGTGAGGTTGTGCTCTTCTGACAATATTTGGAGAGCTTATTTGGCATGACTTTCAGTGAGCAATGTGATGACCTTTGACTTGAAAAAAGAACTAAATAGAAAAATATTAAACAGGCATAGCAAGTTTCACTTTACAGAGACACACATGCACACAACAAAACCGTCCCCCTCCACAGTCATCTGACAGTGAAAGGGTGTTAATCTGGTATATTTAAGGTTACTATTGCCTAAAAACTGAGAATAATTAATGTGATGGACTTTTATGTTCAATGTATCTCCAACGAATGTCAGAACAGTCCCTGACATGTTTACATAGTAGAAAATGGAAGAGAAGGGTGGGGAATTGAGAAAAGCACCCTTGTTCATCTTATATAGTTCTCACTGTTTATTGTTCATGTTACTGATTCCTCTCTCCTTTCCTTTAATGTGGTGCTCATGGAAATATTGGACATCTTAGAGCCCCTATGTGGAAGCTCCGCATTTTGATGGTGCTCAGTTTAACTACAACTTCCCAAGGCCAACGGCACCTCCTGGTGCACAGAGACATTCTTCTACAGGCAGTAGCTGAGGGCGGAAAATGATGATCTCTTGTGCGAGAAGCTTCTATACTGATGTTGTGTATCTATCCGGGAAAGGTTTGAATTTTCATTTGTTTAGTATTCATGGAAAAGCCCAATTCTCCTCCACTTTGGTGGGCATAGTGTGATTTATGTATTTATGTGTGTGGAAGAAAAATATTAATACATTACGAGGAAATGAGAGGTGGTTGTAGAAAATGGTGTTTCTTTATGTTTTGTCTAGATGACTAGCCTGTGCTTTATTGTTCTGTAGTTTTTATGTCTTCGAATGTTATATGGTTTAACAGATGTACATTCATGTTCAGGTTTTCACTTTTCATTTGCTTCTTGATGATTAATGTATTGTTGCTAGTCTAGTGGATAAAGCAAACAGGATTGATATTATTTGCCTGTTGTTGCTAGTCTACTGGAACCATATAGTAAGTTGTCATGTTAAAAGACATTTCTTGAGGAGAGGTGTTTTTTGTTCTTATAAACGACTAAAACTCTTATAAACAACTAAAACTCTTGAGGAGAGAGGTGTTTTTTTAGTCGGTATGGATTGATGATATAATCATAACCTCTAGACAAGGGATTTAGGTAATTATATATGATTGATGATTTTATAATGAGCGTCATACGATGATGCCACCAATTTCATATTGGCTATGAAATGACGGCCCTAGTCATTTATAAATACAAAACTTACTATGTGGTTCTAGTGGGATGATATATTTTAGAAGGCCTGTCATGTGCAAGTGTGGGCACATGTTATCGTAGCTCCTATACAAAGGGTTTGGGTAGTCACACATGACCGATGTTCTCACACGACTGATGTTCTCACAGACAATGTCATATGATGATGACATCAATCGGTTTTAGTCATTTATAAACACAAAACCCACTATACGGTTCTAGTGAAACAACATTTCTTGGAGGGGACCATGTGCAAGTGTGGGTGTATATTATTATCATAGTCTTTAGACGAGGGGTTTGGGTAGTCATAAATGACTGATGTTTCTATAAACAATGACATATGATGATATTGCCAGTCTTACATTAGCTATGAGATGAGGGCAGCTATGACATAAGGGTTTAGTCGTGTACAAGAACAGAACTTACATGTGGTTCTAGTGAGACCTCTTGAAAAGTCTATTACGTGCAGGTTTTGACATATATTATTAGCGTTGTTTGTGGAAACGTCAGTCATGTACGACGACTATCTAAAATTCTTGTTTGGAGGGTTGTGATAATGCTACCAATCCTACATTGGCTAGGAGATGGGGATTTTTATTGTTTATAAGCATAAAAAACGTCTATTTTTTTCCATTAAGTGTTTTAAATTTTTTAAAAGACAAAATCCACTAAGTGATTTCAATGAGATCATATCTCTTGAGGAATCTATGTGTGCATATGTGACAAATCATCACCTGTGGAGCTATCTGTTATTTATGTATGGTGCTATGTCGACCTTGCAATGGTGGAGGGCATCTTTCAAAGAATCAAGATTACTTGGTAAGCATGAGAGGAAAAGGAAAAGAAAGTATCGTAAATTGTTCTCTAATCTTGATGCATGTTATCCTCCTCTCTGTGTCTGTCCTCGTGCTAGGATAGTAAATGATAAATTATGTAATTGTAGAAAAAAATATTTATAAAATAAATTATAGGGAAGAGGCTAACAGTGCCAACCAAATATTGCTATTTTTTGTTTAGAATTGCGGTTCTCTTCGCAACGACAGCTGAGCAATAGCTGCTGTATTTATGGATGTACAGCAGGTGCACGGCCTGGGCTTGGTTTGTCACCGTATGCACAAGATGCTTAATAAATTGTTATTGATTCGTGAATTGTCTCGTGAAAAAATGATAGAATTCCTTCGCTCCATGTGCACAGATTAGTGGCAACGGAAAAAGGGCTAGCTGCGTTGGTGTCGCCGTGGAGTATTTTAGGCAGCCTCACGTTATTTTCTTTTATATATAGCCAATTAAAGAGCGAGATTTCAAAGCATCGAGTTATTTAAGATAAAAGAAAAAGGGAAGAGAAGAAGGAAAGGCAGATCAAAGACGAAGTTAGGTGTGGAATCACAAAGGGAATGTACTGTGTATGGTGGAGAATGAACAAAGCCATACAACCACACGGGGTACATTTTATGGGAAAAAATAAAACAGGCAGGAGTTCATCTAGTTAGTGAATGCTCCGTGTGAATTTTTTCCTCTGTTGCATTGACCAAAAAATCCTGCGAAAGCTAATAACATTTAACCTGATACTGTCATTAATTATTCATTGCTAATCTAAATCTAAAACCAAAGAAGTTTTTATATTAATTTTTTCTGTCAACTTTTAAAAATTCTCAACAAGTCTTTCTACTCATATTTAATCATAGATAACATTCAAAATGTACCAATTTTTTAATACAAAATATATTTGTAGAAAATTTAATATATATTTTATTATTATTATTATTATTATTATTATTATTATTATTATTATTATTATGGATTTCTAGCAAAAGAAAATTGAGAAATCTCAATTGTTTGGAGACAAAATTAATAGGAAAAATTATTTGAGGGTAAAAGTGAACTGCCCCGATAGCCGAGGGTGCATTTGATGTTTTTCCTTTTTTTTTTAATTATTTAAGCCTTAAAGAAAGCAGGATTAAAAAGGGAAAGAAGGTAGATTATATATGTGTGTGTATTAAAAAAAAGAAGGTAGAGTTACACTTAAAAAGAAGCAAACGGTCAAAAAGAAGTGAACAAATGAGAAAACAAAATGTGGAGGGGACAAAATTAATAGGATTAAGTGCATGATCTACCAGTAGGTTACATGTCGGCTGGGATTGGCAAGCAACCGGGGAATTGCATTGGAACCTTCGTGGACTATGATGCGAATAATAGTTCTGGAATTTGGCGGAATTATATGAGGATCAGGGTTATTAGGCAACCTTTAAAGAGATGGAAGAAGGTTCGCATGGGTCAGAATTCTTGGTCCATTGTTAAGTTTAAATATGAGATATTGCCGACATTCTGTTTTATATGTGGATTGCTTGGCCACTCGGATCGGTTTTGTGACAAATTATTTCAATTTCATGAAGAGGATGTGCTGAAAGAATGGGGGTCATGGTTGCGAGCTGCTCCGAGATGAGTCACGGGTGAGGATGGTGGCCGGAGGTTGAGTGGGGGCAGTGGAAGGGCTGGGTTCATGTCGGTAACGCCTCATTCAATTAATGTGCAGTCCCATGTGGTTTCTGATCAAGGAAGAATGGTTACAAAAGCTCAATCTGTAACGGCAACCAGGGCAATTAACGTCGGGACATCTGAAGCACCGACAAATAAGCTCTTACGTTATGAAAATGACGGGCTGAGCTTGGGAAACAATGGTATGCAAGATGATGTAGAAGAGTTGGGTCTTCAACTAAGTGATGATAGGAAAAAGAGACGTGTGGAAAGTGGAGCTGAAGACATGTGTTTGGAAGGTTATGAGTTTCAGGTTGGGCCATCTTTCTCCACAAATAAGATTGGCAGCCCATATGGAGTACCCATGTTATTAGCAGAGCCTGTTAAGCAGGCCTGCCATGATCAATGAGTTTTTTAAGTTGAAATGTCAAGGGCTTGGCAACCCTCGTGCAGTTCGTGCTCTTAAGGAGCTTGTGTTCTAAAAAAAGCCAGATGTTATTTTTCTTTGTGAAACATTAGTAGTTGCTAGTAGAATTTAACAACTAAAAGTTGAGATTAATTATGAAGGGTTCTTTGCGGTAGATAGGTTGGGGAGAGGTGGTGGGTTAGCTGTCTTGTGGAGGTCCTTTTCTTCGGTTTCTTTGCTGGGTTATTCGAATAATCATATGGACTTGTTGGTGGTGGAAGCAAATAATTTTATATGGAGATTCACAGGCTATTATGGCCTTCCAGACCGAAATAGGAAAATGGAATATTGGAACTTGCTTAGGGCTCTCAGTAGACAATCAGCCTTCCTTGGGTTTGTATGGGGGATTATAATGATATGTTGTGTGCGGAAGAAAAGAGGGGTCGTGTTCTTCATCCAAATTCTTTGTTTCAAGGCTTTCGAGAGGCTGTGGAGGATTGCAAGCTGACAGACATGCCGTTGATTGGCTATCCATTTACGTGGGAGCGGGGACGAGGTACTGCTGAATGGATCCAGGAACGAATTGATCGGGCTATGTGTTCGGATTCTTGGTTTGATTATTTTGATAGGGCTGAATTACACAATCTGACGTGCTCATCATCAGATCATAGTCCACTGTTGTTGGTGACTAGGAAGCATCCGTCTCACCTGAAACATATCAGATTCAAATTTGATAATTCGTGGGTGAGAGAACTCCAGTTGTATACAGTCATGACCAGCTCATGGGATGGTTTATAGAGGAATGGGGCTGATGGATGAGTTTTGTATCTGTACTGGTAGAGTATCACAGTAGGGGAGGAGTTTGGGAAGAAATTTTAAAGTGGAGATTCGTGACTGCCATAATAAGCTTGATGTTCTTCGACATTTGGATTATGAGCATTCTGCGATTGAGTTTAAAAATTGCAGACAGGTTGGCTAGGCTGTTAGCTTAGGAAGAGGACTTTTTGAGGCAGAGGGCTAAAATATATTGGTTGACAGAAGAGGATTTGAATACTAAATACTTTCACTCGGTGGCAACAGCTAGGAGAAGAAGAAACGTGATTTCCGCGCTTGTGGATGGTGTAGGTACAGTTGTTGAGGATACAGAAGGGCTGCAAGGTGTGGCCAAGGATTGTTTCATAAACTTGTTTGATGAAATGCCTCAATAGGATGCTGCTACGCTGAGTTGTGTTCAGCCATGTGTTACTGCGAAGGTGATCGAGAGTGTGTTTGGTATTATACTGGTTGCTATTGTTGGTTTGAAAAAAAATATTTTTAATTAGAGTTAGTTAAAAAAATATATGTTTGGTTAAAATTATGGTTAAAATTAAATTTTAATAAAAAATAATTTAATATGTTTGGTTAAAAGAATGCTTTTCAAATTGAGTTTATAAAATAATTAAAAAAATATTTATTAATATTAATGGTTTTTAATTTAAATATTGTAGATTTAACTATTGTTATTATATAATAAAATAAATAATATTGATATTAAATATTTTTTATTGTTCTATTAAATTATATATAATTTCATAACGTATGAAATATATTCAACAAGTACTGTATTTTTCATGATTTTTTAAGCACATAACAAAATCAGATAAGATATCATCACGAACAAAATTGAAGTTGCGATCAAATTTTACAAATACTACGTCATCAAACAATCTCCTTTTAATTTTTTTTAATAAAACACAATTAAAAATTAATTTTTTTTAACTAGGTCAGATCCCGCAAGAATAAAATTGGGATTGCGATCAAATTCTGCAAATACTATATCATCAAGCAATCTCCTCCTAATTTTTCAAATAAAACATAATTAAAAATTAAAATTAAATTTTTTAACCAGGTCGGACCTGGTAAGAATAAAATTGGGATTGCGATCAAATTCTACAAATACTATGTCATCAAGCGATCTCCTACTAATTTTTCAAATAAAACATAATTAAAAATAAAAATAAAAATAAAATTTTTTAACCAGGTCAAACCCGGCAAGAATAAAATTGGGATTGCGATCAAATTCTATAAATACTATGTCATCAACGATCTCCTTCTAATTTTCCAAATAAAATATAATTAAAAATAAAAATAAAAATTACTTTTTTTAACCAAATCAGACCCAACAAGAATAAAATTGGGATTGAAATCAAATTCTGAAAATACGATGTCATCAAGCAATCTCCTTCTAATTTTTTAAATAAAACACAATTAAAATAATAAAAATTAATTTTTTTCTAGATCAAATCTGGTTCAATATATTTAACTTTAAACCAAATCCGAATCGGTCGGAATCATGGAGAGTGACTCTACTGTTCACTTAATTAAGTGAACAGTGGAGAGTTTATTCTTCATTGTACAAAGCAACAGCAGGAAGAAGCATGAACAAATTGCTTCAACTCAACCTATGGTTTCACCTCATTTTTTGTAGGTCTCATGCGCAAAAACATAGCCACAATTTATAACCAAACATTATATCACTGAGTTTGAAAAAAAAGCAGCAGCTACTGCAGAGCCAAACGCCCACTGAGAACCTAGTAGCACCCTTCAAAGATGAGGAATTTAGGATTGCAATTTTTCAAATGGCACCTCATAAATCTCCGGGTTCAGATGGGTTGAATCCTAAATTCTATCAGTGTTTCTAGTCACTGATTGGTCCAGAGGTGTGTAAGGCTTGTCGTAGCTGGTTGGAGAAGAAGGAATTTCCTCTTACATTAATTGACATGTTGGTAGTGCTTATACCAAAGTGTGAAAGTCCACAAACTACGCAGGAGCTTAGACCGATTTCTTTATGTAATGTATTTTATTGTATAGGTTGATTGCTAAGGTGTTATAAAACCGGCTGAAAAGGACGATGTCTATAGAAAGTTGCTGAACATAATTTCTTTATTATCATGAACTTTTTTATAGAAGTAATGTACAAGTTGCATTTAACATAAATACAAAGATTCAAAGTTTGTTTCAATTGAAGGTTTGTCAACAAGGACTCTATAGAGGATGAGATATACAACGAATGTGAGATTTCAAGTAAGCTTATTTATCGCAAATGATTATCTTTTGTGTTGTAGATAATTCTTAACACGGTCTCTCGAGATAAACGTGCTGATGCCTAAGCCTATCATGTGAATCATATTCTGAAATTTGGCACAAGGAAAAGGTTTAGTGAGCAAGTCGACAAGTGGTCATATGTACTAACATGAAAGACGTCTAAAACACCTTTCTTTACCAAATCGTAAACAAAGTGCATGTCAATAGCAACTTGTTTCATGCGAGAGTGCATGACTGGATTTTGACTTAGTTGAGTAGCACCAATGCTATCAATGCTGGGACATTTAGACAAATTAATTCCTAGTTCATGGAGTAGAGTGTGAATCCATATAAGTTCTGAAGTTGTTGTTGAGGTTAGAGCCTTATATTTAGCCTCTGTGGAAGATCGAATGACTAAATGTTGTTTCCTTGTGCTCTATAAAATTGGACAATTCCTAAAAAATACTAGATAGGCAGAGGTAGAGTGTCTATTGTCTGGATCAGCACCCCAATTTGCATCTAAGTATTCAGAGAGATGAGGATTGATAGAGGGAGTGAGTGATATCTTGTGAGTGATTGTGCCTTTGAGATACCGAAGCATCTGTTTTGCTGAAGTCTAGTGAAGTTGACTGGATTGATGCATGAATTGATCAAGCTTTTTTACAACAAAAACAATATTAGGTTGGGTGATGGCTAAGTATGGCAAGGCTCCTATGACGCTTCGGTATTGCTTCTAGTCTGTAGGGGGTGACCATCATTTAATTAAAGTGTCGGTTTGGTAGCAAGCAGAGTATGGATGGGTCTGGCCTCTTCCAAGTTAATTCTCTTTAGAAGGTCTCTGATGTATTTCTATTGAGACAAAAAGAGCCTTTCGCAAGTTTGTTGCACATCCACCCTAATAAAGTAATTCAAGGCACCAAGATCCTTCAAGGAGACATGTATGCCAAGTTGGCGTATTATATCCAACATAACTTGTGAATCATTACCTGTGAGGAGCACATCATCAATATATACCAGCAAAAATAAAGTTATACCATTCTTTGAGTAGATAAATAGAGAAAGGTCAAACTTAGATTGCTAGAATCCCAATGTCAAAAGAAAAAAGCTAAATTTTTCATACCATTCACGTGGTGCCTGTTTCAAATCATATATGGATTTGTGTAGTTTGTAGATGTGTGAGGGCAATATGGAGTCAATAAATCCTGGTGGCTGAATCATGTACACATCTTTTTTTAACGATCCATTGAGAAAGACATTGTTGATATCTAGTTGTTGCAAGCACTAGTGATGTTGAACAACAATGGATAACATTGTCATGATTGTGACTAGTTTGATTACTAGATTGAAGGTTTCATTATAGTTAAGGCCGACATGTAATGATACCCTTTGGCCACCGGACGTGCTTTGTATCGTGATATTGTGCCAGCGTTGTGTTTGATGTGAAAGAGCCACTGGCAACCAACAGGAATGATGGATGGATTAGATGGAACCCGTTCTCAAGTTCCATATTTAACCAAGACGTTAAACTCTTCAGACATAATCTGTCATCATTTATGATCTTACAGGGTTTGAGAGATATATATGTGCTCTATAGACTGTGGAAAAGGGTGTTTTGTGGTTAGGTAGATGATTAGTACTTAAAAGTGCATTTTTGTCATGGTTTTATATCATCATTTTGCACTTGAAGTATCAATAACTCCTTAACCAAAGCATGTTTTATAATAATATATCTAATAATACAAGATACCTTTAATTT
>NW_011499901.1:40283-69977 GCF_000495115.2 Populus euphratica
TTGTTGTTTATAATTTGTACAATTAACCTCCCTATGGTTCGACCCCGGTCTTGCCGGGTTATTTATTACTTTGACACTCCTGCACTTGGGAGAAGACATCAACCTTTTATTCGTGTCAGTAGAGTTGCTTTGGTTTGTAAATATTATTCATAGATCTTGTTATCATATTATGTCTTCGTGTGAAAGGGTTTGAGGATGGTGGCTGTGTGTAGAGAAGGGGACTAAAATCTGTGTTAATGGTGCAGATGAAGGAACAACCGGAGTAGCAATTGTTACTAATGAGTGTCTGGGTGGTATCTGTCTTAAAGGTGGTACTACCAGTATGGTTGAAACAATTATGGTATGTCCTACAGGTTTTTATAGTGACACAATGGTAGAGGAAGTGTAGGGAAAAATAGTTTCATCAAAGATGACATGTTTTGAAAAATAAAGCTGAGATGAATTAATGTCCATGCATTTATTTATATTTTAAGTGTTTGAATAATCAAGGAAAATGCATGGCTTGGACCTCGGTCGCAGTTTGTTATGATTGTAAGGTTTGAGCCATGGAAAACATTGACACCCAAAAGTATAAAGTTTTTGATAATTTGGTTAACAACTAAAAAGGCTTTTAAAAGAACTTTTATTTTTTAGAACAGGTGTTGGCATATGGTTAATAAGATAGACCATAGTTTGAAATGCATATGTCCAGTATGACACTAGAAGATATGCTTGATGAAGAAATATGAGACCTGTCTCAACAATGTGATGATGTCAGTGTTTTCCCATTTTGTTATGGTGTGTGTGGAGTAATGGTGAGCCTGTTTATAGATTGAGATGATAGAAACTGATGAAGACTCCGATACTCATCGCTATTATCGGAGTATAAATTCTTAATTTGAAAGCCAAATTGTTTTTCAACATATCCTTTTAACAGAATGAATATGGATCGAATATCATTTTTATGATAAATAAAAAATAACCAGCAGTACTTTATGAAATGATCCACAAATAAAATATAGCATCGAAAACCATCACTAGAATTTGATGTTGTTGGCCCCTATATATCTGTGTAGATATATTTTAAAGGATGAATACTTATAACAAATGTTTTGAAAAAAGACAATTGATGACTTTTATTGCATTGAGAAGCTTAACAAATAAGCAATAAACATTGTATGAAACATAAAACAGGAAAAAAGAAATGATTAATTACAAAATGATATATTTTATTAGAGGGGTGACCAAGTCATATATGTTGAAGGTTAAGAGAAGTTCTTTAACAAACAAGTGCAATTGCTAAAGGTTTCTTAATTTGTGATAACTGTGGTAGTAGATAGACACCATTCTAGCATTCACCACAAAGAATTGTTGTCCTCGTGTTTCGATCCTTCACAAGAAAATAAAAGAGATGAAATTCAATTTAGACATTATTGGAACAGGTAAAGTGATGAACAAAAACTAATTCTTATAAATGCTCGGAACATAGAGAATGTTATACAGAAGAAAAGATTTTAATAGTGAACTCAATTACATAGAGCCGACATGCATTATTTTCAAACTTAAGCCATCACCAATGACTACTTTATTTGTTCTATCATATTCAGAGTGGATTGAGAGGTTTGTAAGATCAGAAGTAATGTGATGAGAGGCTGTTGAGTCCATGAGCCATTTTTTGTTATGTGTGTCATTTGTAGCTGTACAGTTTGTAGATTTTGGTCTGGGTACCTTGCGACATGTCTTAGTTGAGTGCCTTTTGGTGTTGCATAATTGACAAATTAGTGGAGATTGACTGAATTTTTCTCTAAGAACATATCGTCATTGCTTGGATTTATAATTACTAGCAGGTGGAATGAAGATCTTGCTGGTTTGAAATAGTGGTTACGTTGAGCAACATTAACAGTGACAATCATTCTGGAGTTGGAAGCATAAATGCATTTTATGTAGTTTTCATGACTAATTAATACATTATGAAGTTTTTAAAATGTGATGAATGTCTCTCTGGTTCGTATTGTGGTTACTATATCATGAAATTCAGCTCCTATCCTATTAAGTATGTATAGAGTAATGTCATCTATACAGATGGGAGTATTAATGACAATGAGTTCATCAACTAGTCTTTTGATAGTGTTAAGATAGTCTGAAACTGGCTGGCTTCCTCGTTGTATAAAGGTCAATTCTTCCTTGAGTTACATGACACGAGTTCGTGATTGATTTGCATACAATCATTATATTTTTAACCATGCATCACGAGTAGTGAAGGAAGTAACGATTAGTGGCAAAACTGGTTCAAAAACAAATGCAAAGATTGCATAAAGGAGCAAGTTATCTTGCTAAAACCAATACTAGAATCCAAGATTTAAAACACCTGTAAAGGATGATCCAGTGTTTGGATCATGCAGTGTTTGTGATGGAAAAATAATGGTTCCATCAATATATCCTTAGAGGTTATATCATATAAGCATGAACATGAATTGAACATGCTAAGAAGGAAAATTTGAGGGTGTTAGTTTTAAGGGAAGTTGAGAACTGGCATTGAAGGCAATGAGATGAGTATCATCATTGCCATGAGTCTCATAATTTATGATGACAACATCTACAGTTGCTACCATGTCAAGAAGTCTCGTTAGAGAAAGAGTTTGCTCTGATACCATATAGAAAGTTGTTGAACATAGTTTTTTTATTATCGTGAAATCTTTTACAAAAGTAACATAGAAGTTGTATTTAACATAAATACAAAGACTAGAAGTTTGTTTCAACTGAAAGTATGTTAGCAAGGACTTTGTAGAGGATGAGATATGCAGTGAAAGTGAGATTTCAAGTAAGCTTATTTACATGCAGCAGATAATTATCTTTTGTGTTGTAGATAATCCTTAACAATGTCTTCTATTATCTATCCATGTCAAGCTGCCTTTATTCTAGGAAGAGTAATTACAGACAATGTTGTGATTGCATTTGAGACAATTCACTTCATGCTAGCAGGAATACAACTTTGAGGATAAATATTAGCAAAGCGTTTGATCGGATACACTGGAATTATTTGCAAGCTGTTCTGTTAAGGTTAGGATTTGCAGAGGCATGAGTAGATTATATTATGTTATGTGTAACAAATGTTTCTTCCATTATTTGTTTCAATGGTAGTGAAGTTGGTCCGATCAAGCTTATACTGTCATTATTTATTTTGGAGTTATTCTCTAAATTTTACTTGTATTTTTCTTTCCCTATAAAACAATTAAAAATAAATAACAATAGCAAGAAGATTGATATTTTAGCAAAAACAGGCCGAATAAGATTGCAAATATACAGAAAAATCAAGCTGAAATTTTGGATAAATTAAGAGCCTCATCATACCCTTTTGTGCCAAAACTGGAGATATAATTTAAATTCAATGTCAAATTAAATAATTTTTGGATGAATTTGTATAAAATTAAGTCCAAGAATATAATTAAATTTTTAAAGGGCAAGACAAATTAGGAGCCTAATGGTACCTCTTTGTACCAAAACTAGAGAGACAAAGTATACTCAAGGTTAAATTAAATGATTTTTTGGATGAATATGTATAAAAATTAAGCCGGGGCACATAAATAGATTTTTTATAAACCAATTTGATTTAATCATTGGTCAAATTAAGAATTTAAAATTTAGCTCTAATTAAAGAATTTAATTAGACGCAAGAACTTAATTATACTTTAAATTTGTCAAATTAATTTTAGTAGAGACTTACCTTGTGAAAAAATAAAATTAGGCTTAATTTAGAAGAATGAGATTTTAGAGAACCAAATTTAATTTTTACAAAGTTAATTAGTTTAAATTAATGGTTAAATTGAAGAAATTTGCAACCAATGACTGTTTTCAAAAAAACATTGAACTTTGGGGCCTAATTATTCAATGGTGAAAATAAAAAGATTTGAAAGTTTAATGATCAATTGAGGGTCAATTTGCATAAATTCAAAACTGAGAATCAAAGTGAAAAAAGTGCTGAAATTTGGGGCTAGCATTGAAGTTCAACTAAGGTCGAAATTATATAAAATTAAAAGTTTAGAGTCAATTAAGGGTGCAATTGAAAGAAATTAAAAATAAAATAACCAATTGAACTTTGATCAAACCCCTAAATTAAAACCCTAAAAAGTCTAAAATTGCACTGTTTTGAACAGCAAAAAAAAAGAGGGGACTAGATGGCATGTTGTTGGTTCCTATTCATCATCTTCTTCTTATTTTGCCTGAAAAAGTTGTTTGGTTAGCTACTTTTCAAGGACATTTAATGCTTCGTTTCTTTACTAGATTTGACAAAATATACATCAATATGATGACCTAATATTTGACTACACCCCGGTATGGTTCGTTCTAGCTAATTAACACCACAACGGTAAGAGCACTTCTTCAAAGTGGACAACTTAAACAACCTTTAGCTACAAACTTTTTCAAGCCATGATAACAACTTCAATTAATTATTAGGATCTTTCTGATTTAAATTAAGGGTCAAGATTTATTCCCTAAATAGAGAAATTGTCTCTCCTCATCCCCCTATAAACAGAGATGAATTCCAAGCATTAAACATGGAGATATCATAAGCCAAAGTTAAAATAAAAATAACCTTCTCCTCAATTTTTTATTTCTCTTCTCCCATCTGGTTTTCTTCCACTCCTTTCATTGTTGTTGTCACTATCAGCCACATGATTGACTTCTCAACACCACCAGGAACACCACTAACAACTTCTCGACTCCAGCCAGGCAGGCTCCCACTTTTTATTCTTCATGAAACCTCCCTCCAAAGCCATTTGCATGTAGAATTGATGTTGTATGTGAATGAAAAATATAAGTAAAGATAGGTTGGACCCGTTTCAGCCCAGCCTAGATGGTTAGGTTGGGTCTTGCTTGAGAGAGAGAGAGAGAGAGAGAGAGAATGAGGTTAGGTCTATTAAGTCGTCTATCAACCTAACCTCACTCACCTGGGTTCAACCCAACCTATATAATAATAATACTATAATATTATGTAATAATATCAAAATATCTAAAAATTAAAAAAAAATCAATGGTTATTTAAAAATATTTGTGATTTTTTCACATGTTTTTTTAACAATTTTACATAATATTGAGTTTTATATTTACACTGTAAAATACAGATTTGATATTGAAATACGTGTTTTTCTCCAAATATTTTCTTAAAAAATTAGAAATTCAAAAAAATTTAAATTAATTTCCTCCTTAAAAAAACAGAAAAATATACGTTTTCGTGTATACAGTCAAATCCTAAAGGTTTTTTATGTATATTTTCTTAAAAATAAAAATCATATTTTTATAATATTTTTTTTAAATAAAAAAAAAATTATCATGATTAATTTATGATTATCCATTAGGATTCAATTAAAATACAAAAAAAAAACGCATAACAATTATTTTATTATTCAGAATGCTGGGACATAACTATATCCAAAAAATAAAAAAGTCTAATCTTTAGAAAGGTTAAAAATTAATCTAATAAGTTAGAAATTATTTTATGAAAAGAAATCTAATGCAAACCTTAAATAACACTAATAAATAAAAATATAGTCTAGAAAAATAATTAAATAATAATATAATTTATTTTAAATAACATGTACTGAAATGATATATCTTTTGTTTATATATTTAATTTCTTAGCCGAATTTTCATATACTATAAATTTTTTAATAATTATAATATTAGTTAAAAATTCTAAATAATTATAATTTCACAATTAAATCTAGAAATTATTTCTAGCGTGCTCATAAGGCATACTCGCAGTTGTTCGACACCGCGCATGCCGCAACAGAAGCCATATACAGGGTTGAGACAGGGTACCCTCTATCTCCATATCTTTTTATTCTGTGCAGTCAGGGTCTGCATACTTTGTTTAGCAAGGCTGAGGAACGAGAGGTGCATCGAGCACCTGCGGTTTCTCATCTTCTTTTTGCCGATGATAGTTTCTTTTTCTTTACAGCTAATGCGCAAGAGGGTTGTGTTGTTAAGGACCTGTTGCATCAATATGAGTTGGCTTTGGGACAATCAGTTAATTTTCAGAAATTGGGAATTTTCTACAGTAGCAATGTCAAAGTGGACTGCCAGCAACATCTCAGTCATTCTTCAGGTCTTTTCACCTCTAAACCATGGAAAGTACTTGGGGTTACCATCACTATTTGGACGTAATAAACATTCAATTGTTGCCTATTTGAGGGATCGTTTGGGGAAGAGAATTCATGGATAGAGAGGACGTTTGTTATCAAAAGCAGGTAAAGCAGTGGTGATCAATTCGGTGGCTCAAGCTTTGGCAACTTATAGTATGAGTGTATTTTTATTGCTGACAACTATATATGCTGAGTTACAAAGGATGATGAATAGATATTGATGGGGTAGTGACCAAAGAGATGGCGCGAGGAATAATTTGGCAGAGTTGGAATAGACTATGTAGAAGAAAGGAAGATAGTGATATTGGGTTTCGAAATATACATTGCTTCAACTTGGCTCTTCTTGGTAAGTTAGGATGGAAATTGATGGCCGATCTGGATAGCCTAGTGGCTAGAATTCTCAAAGCAAGATATTTCCCAAGAGGGGACTTTTTGAATCCTCACTTGGGACATAAACCTAGTTTTGTTCGGTGGAGCATCCATAACTCTCAAGAATTGATAAAGAGGAGCTGTAGATGGCGGATTGGTATGGGTAATATGGTGAGTATATGGAATGATGCTTGGTTGATAGATGATAATAACAGGTTTATTGAGACACAAGTTGTGAAGGGCCTTGAAACTATGCATGTATATGATCTGATGGTGGATAATGGTTCTAGGTGGGACGTTCAAATGATTGATTCACTTTTTCAGAAAAGAGATGCTATTTCTATTCAAGGGATTCCATTATCATCTAGAGGTGTAGGAGACAAGTTAATTTGGCATTTTAGCAAGGATGGGAGGTTTAACGTTAAATTAGCATACCGCGTGGCAATGGAAATTTGTGGTCCAGATTTGGGTGAAGCTGTTCAAGGAGCATGAAGAAGAATTTGAATTCTTTGTGTACCTCCAAAGATTAAATATTTGCATGGAGGGTTTGTCATAATTGTCTCCCTACAAGATCAGCAAAAAGGGGTAGAGGTCCATGATGTTTTTTTTTTTGTTTTGTTGCAATGCGATAGGTTAATCAAAAGAACATTTGTATATGAAATGTCCTTTCTCCTTGCAGTGCTAGCAGGAACTTGGTCTTAATATTCATAATAATGTATGTAGTTCTGTCAATGGTTTAGCAATCATATTGTGGGGCTTGATGATGATCAATTCGCTACAGAGGAGGTTACAATGTGGTTCCTTTTGAACCAGCGGAATTCAAGAATATGGAAGCAATGCTGGAGTGCAATCTGTGGTACAGCAGGGAGCGTGGAAGTGTGTGAGGCAGATTGTTCAACACTCAGTTAATGTGCAAGGGCAAAGTCAGAAATGGGATAAAGCTCCTGTAGGATTTATGAAATGTAACATTGATGCAGACATTCTTGATCAAGGCGTTGCCATGGGTGCTGGTTTTGTGATCAGGAATAATGAGGGAGCTGTGGTTTATTGTGGGTGCTGGAAGATTAGAGGGTCTTTTTCACCAAACTGAGGCATTGTGTCTAAAGAATGTGCTGCAGTTCATGATTTCTCAGGGGCTGTCAAATGCTCTTATTGAGTCAGATGCAAAAATTGTTAATAAATGATATTGGTATTAACGATTTTGAGATGGGTATGATGTTTGAATATTGCAGAGGCTTAATTAATCATGGGAATAATTTTGATTTGTATCATGTAAGAAGAACTGCTAGTGCTAGAGCCAGTGCTCCATTGTCTATTAAAAAAAGAAAAAAAATGCAGAAGGTGTTCCCAGTTTTGTATACTCGAATCAAAACCCTGCGTATATGTGTAATGATCTTGCGCATGCCGTTTAATGAAAGTTAATTTCTTTTTTTAAAAAAAAAAAAAAAAGGGGGGGGGAAGCTAACCGAAGCTATGGACCGATCTAGCTTGGAAATAACGATACTATACCACTACGTACAGATAATAAATAATAGTTAATGGTTTAATTAAATAAGAGTTAAAGATTTAGTTAAATAAGAGCGAGAGAGGAAGCGTCGACTGGGGATGGTGACTTTCTGAGTGCGTGAAGGTGAAAAAACTGAAGAAAACCATTACTTGTTTGCTTTCTCCAACACCGCATCTAAAACGGACACATAACGCACCCAGCCTGCCTGCCTCTCCCTCCCTCCCTTAATATTATTGAACTGAGTCAATGCTAGATCTCCTCCCCTCCTACTAATTGCATAGTCCATTCTCTATTGGCGGTTGTTAAATTCCTCTTCTTGACTATTCAAAAGCGAAATCGCCTCGTCTTTTTCTCTGCTGTTTCCTTTATTTGGTCTCTCCATCCTCTCCTCTCCTTTCCTCTCCTCTCCTCTCCTGTTATTCTCGTTTTGAGAATTGGGAGATCTGTTTATTAGAATTTCAAATTCTCGAAATTAATTGAGAAAAAGATAAAATAATGGAGAGCGAGAACAAGAAGTCGGCCGTGTCGGATGTGGGAGCCTGGGCAATGAACATCATCAGCTCAGTCGGTATTATCATGGCCAATAAGCAGCTCATGTCTGCCAACGGTTATGCTTTCGGCTTTGGTATTATTATAATTATCTCTATCTCTAGATCTCATCATTCAATATTATAGTGATAATCAACAATTGATTGGATTTATCTGTTGAATCAATAAGTAATCGTTTTCTTTGCATTGCAGCCACAACCCTAACGGGCTTCCACTTTACTGTAACGGCTCTTGTCGGCCTCGTTTCAAATGCTACTGGTCTCTCTGTATCAAAGCACGTCCCTATGTGGGAGCTCCTCTGGTTCTCCGTTGTTGCCAATGTCTCCATCACTGGCATGAACTTGAGTCTCATGCTTAACTCTGTCGGATTCTACCAAGTATGTTACTTAATTAATTGGATTTTATTGTTATTGTTATTCTTAACCCAACAACTAATCAGATCTGCTTGATTTTTTGCATTTATCTTTTTATTTAACACTCTAGAGCCTCGTATATTCACACATCTACCATTACTAGTATATTTATCTTTTTTCACCATTGCTAAATTAATCAATTAATTGGTGCATGGTTCAGATTTCTAAGCTCAGCATGATCCCAGTGGTTTGCATAATGGAGTGGATCCTTCACAGTAAACAATACTCCAAGGAAGTCAAGCTATCTGTTCTTGTTGTGGTCATAGGTGTTGGTGTTTGCACTGTCACTGATGTCAAAGTTAATGCCAAAGGTTTTATATGCGCCTGTTTAGCTGTTTTGTCCACCTCTTTGCAACAGATTGTGAGTATTTTTTTAGCATTCCCTTCGCTTTATTATTAAATACCTTGATTCCTTTTTCCCTATAACTCCCATCCTGTTCTTCATGCACTCTCATTTAAAAGCACAAATTCATGACATTTGAACTTCGATATTTTTTAGATCATGTAAATGATTTTGATTTAGCCTACAACTAGATGCTTCTTGTGGGAAATGAATTCCTGGAATGCACTAGCGTGTGAGATAGAGGTCAAGGATTCTCATGATTAGTAAATAGGGAATCAAAACCTTTTAATTTGTAGATATGTTTAACGAATTGGCTTCGGTTATGATAAAGTGAGAGAGAGGAGCAGGCACATTCTCATGAACAAATAAGCATGGGTTGTCTCTAATGCACTGTGGGCTAACAGGAAGAGCTTCAACAAGGGTGGAAAAATCTTTTTGCTTAAGGTTCTGAAAGAAAATATGCACGATGTGCAAGAGTCATAGCCTTCTATATTAACTGTTTTCGAGCCATGATACTGAGTGTACTGACACTGAATGAAGGTGTGGAATGTAGTATGATCAGCACGATATCAAAGCACATTGTCCCAAAATGCAGTGTTACATCTTGATAATGTTTGTGGAACAAATTTTCATTCATTTCATTTTTCTTTGCGGTACAGACTATCGGTTCCTTGCAGAAGAAGTACTCAATTGGATCTTTTGAGCTGCTGAGCAGGACCGCACCAATTCAAGCCATCTCCCTCCTTATTCTTGGTCCATTCATTGATTACTACCTTAATGGAAAATTCATCACAAACTATAAGTTATCTTCTGGTGCCATTGTAAGCTCATTCTTTATTCCATCCCTATTCTAGCCAATGGATTTCTTTGTGTTTCACAGCATCATGTGTACTCTGGAACCCTTGCCTACTTTTTTAAGCTAATAAGCAGTTTGAATTTTTGCAGTTGTTTATAATTCTTTCATGCTCCCTAGCTGTGTTCTGCAATGTGAGCCAGTACCTCTGCATTGGAAGATTCTCAGCTACATCCTTCCAGGTTTTAGGTCACATGAAAACAATCTGCGTTCTCACACTGGGGTGGCTCCTTTTTGACTCTGAGTTGACTTTCAAGAACATTATGGGGATGTTTATTGCAGTTCTTGGTATGGTTGTTTATAGTTGGGCAGTGGAGGCTGAAAAGAGGTCGAATGCCAAGACTACATCATATACAAAGAACAGTTTGACAGAAGAGGAAATCAGACTTCTGAAGGAGGGAGTGGAAAGCATGCCTCTGAAGGATGTGGAACTTGCAGAGTCCAAGGAGTAGGCCTGCTTGCAATTGGCTGGGAATATAGGTATTTTTATTTCTTTCACTTCAGCATGGTTGGCATCTTTGCCTCATTTATGGCATTGCAAGACCGGTCTCCGTCGGCTGACCATCCTCAACACATAATCTTAGAAATTGTGTTCTATCTCTGTAAACCATATGTTCTTTTATTAATCATTGCTTTTCATTTAAATTATTTTTTTGTATGTGGAAAGAGATTAGCAGTGGAACCAAGATGTGATGAACTGTAAACCATATATATTAGTAAAAGAGCTCTTGGTAAGCAATAGAATTATGTCTTCCGATATAAACCATATATGTTTTTGCCGGATGTGGTGTCTGGTTGTTCTTTGCCACAGCTTGAACGAAAGATTGCGACGTAGAAAGTAAAAATATCGTGTCAAACTTGCGTGGATGTATTTAACTATTTGGAGCTCAATCCAGATATTTCATTATCACGTATTACCATTAATGGAGGCGATGTTTTTGTCCTTTCCTTCCCATCCTAAACAACATTTGGATGGATGGAGTTCCAAAATCCCTGTACTGTGACCAATATTCATTAGCATCCTTGTTGCGTTGCTAGAGTGCTCAGGAATGCATGGATCTGCAACCAAATCCATGGTCATGATTCTCATGAAGTGGTTTGACTCCGACGTCGGTTATCTTCTTTGCTTTGTATGTTTGTTTCTTTGCGGTGCGGCATCGTAAATTCTTCTGGTACTTTTTGCTGGATTGTATTCTCAGGCGCAGCAACTACTTTCCGTTGGTTTGCGAGTGAAAGTGTAGGATACTCAAAGTGCACAGAAGTGAAGTCCTGAAATGTTTTGTGAAACTATGATCATTATTCAATAAGTCACCTTAAAAATAAAAGACGGTTTTGGTATGGCTTCTGCTTTGCGTCTTCCGGTCATGTTTCGTGCGGCACGCTTCTCTGTTCTAGTATCGGTACACGGGTCATACACTCATGTGCACATGTATGTATCTATCTTGCCTATGTGCACGATGGATAAGCATGTGATGGTAATGGATGATACATCAGCTTTAAGGAATGAAATTGCATGATCATAGCTGGCACGAAGTCCGGGGCCTCGTGGCATGGTTCCTGCATTCGTGGGAAATCATGTGAAAAGGGTTTCCCTTGTTGCTTTCGCTGATGGTACAATGTAGTGTTGTGCAATCAAACTGTGATTGATTAGTATTTTAGTATATAAAAATAAATACAAAAGTATTTATTGAAGGGATAGAAATAAAAATATAAAATAAAGGATATAAATGCGTGTTAAAGGGATGAAGATGAAAACAGTATTCTTTTAAAACAAAAGGTAAACGCATCTTTTATGATTTATAGTGCCCCTAGACGCACCTTCTTATTCTTTGGAGTGGTGTTTTTATGATTTTACCCCTACGAGAAAAAATAAATATGCTTGCAATTGGGGGACAACTGTCTTTTCCAAAAATAATGTATTAGTCATTTCAAAATTGATTAGAGGTAATTTGACGTGGAAATCTTTTTTTAGTATAGTTAAATAATTATTTTATTTTTAAAAATAAAAAAATATTACATGGTTAAGTTACAATCATATCTCGTATTAGAAAAACAAAATGAACATGCAAGGTGAGCTTCTACATCTTTCCCCTTAAAAAACAATGAAATTTCAAAATTACCCTTAGAATCCAACAAAAAATAAAGGTTAGTCTAAAGGTATCTTAGTCTTTTAATTTTGGTTTTATGTGTTATTTTTTAGTCCGGTTAAGAGTTATTTGATAATTTTATATTATTAAATATTATTAAAAAAAAAAGTTTGACATGTAATGGTCTTCGTATCAATCAGGTAGCGTGTGTGGTTCCTTCTAATTATCAAAAACCTACTTTCATGATAATACTAGAAGTGATGAGATATCCTCTTTCTAGTGAAGTGGCATGAGTTAATGTCAAAGATTTGGTTCGTCTATGGTGACTTTTTTTCTCTCTCTGATTTTTTCTCTTTTTTATTCTCTATAAAATCATGCTTGGCCTTCAAGAAAATAATGATATCCTTTTATTTATTTAATCGATTTTGGCCTTTCTTTTAATCATTGTTTTTTTGGTTTTTTATGTTTTTTAAAAAAATCAATTTTATCCCTGAGTATTTTATTCAATTTAATTTTTTAATCTAATTGGGTCTATCTATTTTTCATTGCTCTATTTATGTATTTTATACTTTTCTTGATTTTTAATTTTTTGAAATTTTATGTCTTTCAATTTTAGTGCATTTATTTTCTTAATTCATTTTTTATTCTTATTTTGTTTATTGCTATATTCTTTCTATTTTTTTATTTTTTTTTATTTTATCCCTAAACATTTAACTTCATTTGATTTTATGTTCAATTTTGATTCTCATTCTTTCAATTACTTTTTTTTATATATATATTTTTAGTTTTTTTTTAGTTTTTCAATTTATCCTCTGATTATTTTCTTTTATTTTGTTTTTATACCATATTTGGTCTATATTGTTTTGATTTTTAATTGTTTTATGGTTTAATATTTTAATATTTTATATTTTTATTATTACCTTCCAGGAGGGTAATCTTTTATTGAATTTTTGTTTGAATTTATAATTTGATATTTTATTATTAAGCCTCTATCATTTGTTGTTCCATTTTTATTTTTGTTGTTTGATCGCGATCTCATATATCGGTTAATAGATTAATCAAGTTAATTATGATTGGCTCGGATTTTTTTCCTCTGTTTTTTAACAATTCCATTCCTTGATGTTAAATTATTGGCATTTGAACTATGTGATTTTTTTATATTTTTTTTATTAGGTTATCTTGAGTGCGAATTAGCCAAGTTAACCTAAATTGACTTGCATTTTCTTATTCGGTTCTTTTTATTTGACTTTGGTCTTTCTTGCTAGGTGCTTTTTGTGGAAGTTTTTTTTTTTAAATGCATGTCTCATGTCGCAAGTGGTGGGTTGGTCGAGTTAACCCTGGTGGACTCAATTTTTTTCTCATTTTTTTAATGACTTTTTTTAATTTAAATGTTTTGCATTAAATTATTTAACCTTGAACTTTGTTATTTTTTTGCATCTCTTATTATTTTGTTATTTCAAAAACAGGTTGGTCAACCTAACTTGAGTCAATTTGAATTTTCTTCTTAATATTTTTTTTATTTAACTTCAGTCTTTTTTGTTAAGTCCTTCTTTAGTGATTCTATTTTATTTTTTTATCTCAATCTCACGTGACAAGTTAGTCGAGTTAACCCAAGTTAACTTAAATGTCATTTTTCTTTATTTTTTATGAGTTTTTTTTTTCAATTTTATCTTGTTACATTAAATCACTTGCCCTTGAGCTTTATCATTTTTTTTATTTTTATTTTTTTGTTATTCTGAGAGCAAGTTGGTAAAATTTATCTGGTTTAACTCAGTTTTTTTTATGTTTTTGTATTGAACTTTGATTTTTTTGCCAAGTCCTAGTTTTGAAATTCCTTTTTTTTATCCTAGTCTTATATTAAGGGTTATGAGTTTGTCAAGTGAGCCCGAGTTGACTTGGGTTTTCATGTTTAAAGTTATATTTTTATTTTTGTTTTTGTTTTCATATTTGAAATTATATTATTAGGTCTTTAACTTTACAAATTTTTTTTCGCTTTTCTTTCTGCAGGTTGTTTTAATCTCAAATCTCGAGTTGTATTTTAGTAAATTTAACCTAATTTATATTGGATTATGATCATCTGGATATTATCTTTTTAGCAATGAAAAAATTTGGCCCGACCAACAACATAGTGCAAACCATCTATTTAGTTACCTAAAAAACTAATCCCCCTAGCAATATTATTGTGCCCCATAAAACATATTATTATTCATTATAATAGTGTAATTACTATTTTTCCCTTAGTCATTTTATTGTTTGCTCTTGCTTGAGGTAAAGAGATCTTTTCACCATGATATAAATGTCTTTCAAGAATTGTGCGATATTATTTTGGTATTTGAGCTTTTTATGCACAATAAAATTACTAATGCAACATTTGAATAAAATAATTCAATTCCTTCTACCTAAGTGTTTTCACTATCAATAATCATTTAACTCTTGAACAATCCTTTCTGAAAAAAAGAATGTGTATATAATAAACTTGCTGGAATTACCTAGGAAAAACAAAAATGTTATCGATGTTGCGGAGTTTAGCCTTTAAATTAATTTCAACCAAATGATGATGGGGATCTACTTTAACTCATTTATCGGTCATACATATAGCATTTGAATAAAAATACTATATTATGCTCGTTATATATTGCAAATCAATTACCAGCACAGAAAAAAGTAAGAGGGTGGTTGTTTGTTGCAAGAAAAAAAATCATAACAAATAATGAGAAAAGGAGGAGGGGAGAGAATGATCGATCGTCAGGTCATAAATTAAATATTATCAATAACGTCATAACCAACATAATTATTCTATTAATAACCTTGTCAGTTAAAATATCACGTTACTGTACTATTTGACTTTTATGAATCTCATTGTAGTACTTTCTGTAATTCTCTTGGTATATATAGGAGAACATTTTTTCATCAATATATTTACAAAATGTATTTTACCATCAAGTTAATTTTATCAGTAATGTCATCTGTAGAAGTTATGTGTCATCGCTATTATTTTTTTTCATTTCTTATTTTTTTCATTATAATTTTTTTGATTTATACCGATAAAATTTGTTTATTAGTGCTTGTTGATGGATACAGGAAAGGAAAATTATGCCGGTGAAGGACATCATAATATGCTTTGATATTTCTGTTTATATTTGATAATTTTCTGATAATAAATGTAGTGATAAATTAACTAAATAGGAAAATACCACTGCACAACCATGTTGCATGCTGCCAATTATATAGATTCATATTTGTAAATGTAAAAAAAGGCTAATAATTTACATATATAAATCCATAATTAGAAAGAAATTGGATCATATATATATGATTTCCCTTTTAGGTTAATCATGAAATGTTTGATAAATTAATTAAGTACTTCGCTATCTAATTAATTTCTAAATTAAAAGGGATATGTATGTATGAAGCAGACCTACAATGAAAATAGAAGGCCCTAAAACTCACGGGCCGGCTTCGCCCGTCTAGAGAAGAAAATACATGTAAATTAAAAGAATGGGAAAATGAAAGAATTATATTATCGATATATATTTATAAATGTACCGATCATCAATGAGAATATTGGCAAGGTGGGATATTTAGAAGCGGAGGAGGAGGAGGATAGTTGTGGTGGGCGGCGCTGGAGTGGAAGTTGGAAATGAGATCAGGAAGTTGCATGTAATGTGCTGTGGGATTACCAGTCTTGAGAAGGTGAAGAAGGTATTGGAAGAGATGGATCTCGCAGGCTATCCTTAAAGCCCCATCGTAAGCGTAACCATGCTCCTGTTCAGATAGACGAAGCAGGTCTTCAAATAGAGGATGGTTTAAGAAATGGGCTTCCATCTCAAACCTGCACAGAACATTGTCTTTCCCAACGCACACTCGAACGTGGCCCTCGGGTGGGGGTAGTGCCAGCTGATCTTCAGCTGAGTCGTCTGCGGAAGGGAACCCTTTTGCTCCGCAGCACCATAGCTTTCTAACGATTCCACTCATTATAAGTAATCTTAATCAATCTTGCTTGATTCGATGACTGAAAATTGATTGCTTGCTTGCCCTTAATTTCTTGCTGAATCCTTCGATCCTATGCTGTACACTACACTTTGATTGATGGAGAAGAAATCGACGACAGTTGAAAGGAACCCAAGGAGATGATGGCAATTTATAGACGACCTGGCAAATTGAAGGCCAATCATGAGTGCATGGTCAATATCATAATATAATATAATATAATAAACAAATTTAACACACATGGTATTCAGCCAGCTGAGGTGATCTGGTAATTAATTAGCCTCGGTGTGAAACTGGAAAAGGGGACCTCAACCCAGCCCATATAATGTGCAATTGCGCATGTATTAATTAATTTGTTTAGTGCGTACGTAAACAGAAAGGAAGTGAAGTCCAGCTAGGAACCGCGTAATGCATAAGGCATGGCATGCTTTAATTAATTTGAAAGTGCAATGATTGTTATTTATAGTTTTTTTTCCCTCTTAAGAAAAGCATTTCTTCCGTATTCCATTCGTAGCGGTTCATGAATACATTGACTCTCTGTTGGGTCACCCGGTAAAATAAGAAAAAACGACGAAAAAAACATAAATTATAAGACCACCTCCACTGCTCCGCCGGAGACACATATCAGTCCCATGTACTTTTTTTATTTTATGAATGCCGTGTGTCCAAGTCAAACCCCCTACAATTTATCGTTTGAATGCCTTGTCGATCATCATTCGGTTTTTCATCCAGATCAGGCCATTGCACATGGAAGCCTTTTAATCAAGCAAGGGCCAGGTCCAGAAGGGCCCATTCATAACGTTACATTTTAGGAGGAAATGAGCCCTTAGAACACTGCACGAGAGAGGGCCGAGCCCACATCTTAGAGCGAATAATAAGAAAGAGATAAGCAGGAAACGCACGGCCCAAACACATATCGGTAAAGGAGAGGAGAGGAGAGGAGAGGAGAGTAGTGTGGACTGTGAAGAGAAGACTGGGTTAAGAAAGAGGAAAGGAATTCTGAATAGTTTTGGGGAAGTAAAGGCGATGATGATGGAGGAGGAGAGAGGAGAGGAGAGGAGAGGAGAGGAGAGTAGTGTGGACTGTGAAGAGAAGACTGGGTTAAGAAAGAGGAAAGGAATTCTGAATAGTTTTGGGGAAGTAAAGGCGATGATGATGGAGGAGGAGGATGGCATGGATTCTCTGTTTGAGGGAATGGTGTTGTTTACACCTCATCAATTCACTGATGAACAACTTCATCACCAACTTGTTGAAGATCCTCTTAAGCGTCCTGAAGAATCTCAATCTGATGATACAGTTAATAATAATGGCAACAATACTTTAGCAGAAGCAGGAGCAGGAGCAGAAGAAGCATCTCATCATCAACTGTTGTCAGAGCCCCTCGATGAGAACCTTTTCTCTTCCCTCCAAACCCTAACCCAGTCCCAATCCGATCCAATTTCCCCTTCTCCCACTACTGATCCAACTACTCAGATTTCTTCTACTTCTAGAAAGAAAAGGAGAGCTTCCTTCAGGATCGGCTATGCCAGAGATCGCACCTATCCTCCCGATCTCAACAACCACAATGATGATGATGGCCATGATGCTGATAAGAATGAAGACGATGCCTCTCAATCCCCATCATCTTTTGTCGCCAATCCTATTGATACTTCCCTATCAGATTCACAATTCAAAAATAAGAATGATGAAACCTTGTCCCAATTTGATCACCTTAAGTCCCAGATTTCTGAGAAGCTAGACGCTGCTCGGCTCTTGATTGCCTCTGTCTCTTCCGCCCGCAAGGATTCCATCTCAAGGAGAAGAAAAGCTGCTGAGGATCTCAATTTAGCATCTGCCAATCACGCCCACTTAGAACACCAGTTGGAGGTTGCTTGTGAGGCCGAAGATTTCGAGACCGCAGAAAGGATTAGCGACAGCCTTGCTGCTGCTGAGAAGGAGAAACAAACTCTCCTCCTTGCTCTCAAAGACGCTGAAGCTCACTGTGATACCATCGACTCTCAGATGTACCATGCTCTTGACTCCCAGATTGCTGCTGAGCAAGAATGCGCTTCTCTTCTTCAACATTTCGCTAAGGTCACTACCCCATTACTGTTACTTTAAAAAAAGACTATTTCTTTTTATCCATTCCATTCTATGTAAATGTAAAACTCCTAATAGAACTGCCTTAAGGAAATCATCATCACTGCCCCTGCATATAATGCCTAAATCATCCCTTCCTTTTCTCCTAGGATGCAGAAAATAATGCAGATTTAGTCTTGAAGAATGCACAGATACTTTCTTCAAAAGAAATTGATGATTGGTTTTCATCCTCCCAAGTCTTGGAGGCCAAGAAAATCGAATTAGATATTGAGTCACATTTCATAAATGAAGCACGCTCGCGGGTCAGTGATTCCATCCAGCATTCAGTTGAGGACGATAGGAATGAGAAAGAAATTCTCTGTAAGAAAAAGGACGTGCTCACTAAGGAACTCGACCATCTTCTCGATTTAGTCAAACAGAAGGAAATGGAGATAGATGAAAATGATACTAGAATTAAAGCAGTTGATGAGAGGATTGCTGCTGTGGTCTCTGATTTCAAGGAGATTCAGTCAAGCATTAATGCAAAGTTTGATGACTTGCAATCACGCCTTTCTCAGATGCATCTGCAGAGTGTAGCATTATCGACAAAAAGAAAGGAAATTGATAGGTTCCTAACTGAAGAGGAAGAACGTGGGGCTAAGCTAAGGGAATTAGTCAAGGTTTCAGAAGATGAAGCAAAAGTCTACCAAGAAGTTGTTGTGCTGAGAAAAAGTCTCAAGTCGTCCATTTTGAAATCCAGGGAAGAAAAGTTGAGGCTGGCAAAGACCGAGGAGGAGCTTACCTTGGATGTACAGAAGCTCCAACAGGAAGTTTCTGCTGCAAGAGGTTCCCTGCAGGTGGGTTTTACTTTGCAAATATTTCATGTGTTTTTGTTTCTTTCATCCAAAAACACATGCAAACAAGTAGATCTCTTTATTTATTTATTTATTTTGTAAAGGTTTTAAATTTCTGTGCAAGCATGTCTATCTTGCAAAAGATAAATCTTGGGCTTTTCTACTCGAGCAACCTGTGACAATCTAGTCTTTCCATATTCATGCATTATTTTTTGTAAATTGAATATGACTAAGTTGTTGAAATATTACAGAAGGTCCCTCTAATAGTCTTGCATGGTTTATCAAGTATAATATAGTTGGTTAGAATAAAGATTCTCTTTCTAAAGTGACTTCTTTACTCTGGAAAAACTATACCAAGATTGTTTAGTTCATGAATCTATCCTGGGGAGCCAAACAAAAAATAATCTTCAGAATCATTTTAGCTGATGGGAAAAGTTTGGAATTTGTAGGTGTTTACTTGGGTTTAGAGTTGTCTAAGTTAGTATGTTCATGTATCAGAAGAGTGCATGAGCTATGGATCCATACAAAAAGTTATATTGATGTGTCTAACTCTAGTTTTTCTAAGTAGAAGAGGTTGTCCACATGTATAGATTCCACCTGGCCGGCACTTCATTGCACTTCATTGTTAGTCTTTTCAATTACATTCTTGAAAACTTCAGCCAGAGGAAGTATTTTTCCATGATCAGATGTTGACATGGCCAAGCCGATCATTTGCCAATTAAGTTAACTCTATGTTTCAAAATTTTCACTGAAACCATATCATTTATTATAACTCCCCCTCTCTTTCTGTGCTATTTGTAGGAGCTATCGTCAACTAAGTCCAGCATCCAGCAAAATATATCATCCTTAAAGCAGAGAAGTCTATTCATTGATAAAAGAGTCCCAGAGCTGGAGGCAGAAAAGAAAGTTGCTGCTGCTGCGAGAAACTTCAAGGAAGCTGCACGAATAGCTGCTGAGGCGAAGTCATTGGGTGTTGAAAAGGATAGTTTGGAGATTGACTTGCAAAAGGCCACTTCAGAGCTGAAGAAGCTTGAGGAAGATATTAAAGATACTGTTGACAGATTGCAAACTACTGAGGGACTGATATTATCCAAGGAAAAGGAGGTTGCAATGGCTAGATTCCAGAGGTTGCTTTTAATTTCTGGTGCTGCCACAGCAGAAAGATTTGCTGCTTTAGAGCTGGGTGACACTAAAGAAGCTAACCTCCTACTTGCGGAGGCTGAGGCAGCAAATGATGAAGCAAAAAAACTTCAACCAACATACAATTTTAAAGCAGAAGAATTTTTAATACCTAAACAGTTCATCCCTGTGGAGCTTGTATCCAATCTTGGAAGGAAGCAGTTAGCAGAACTGGCAGCTTCCGCTCATTTTCCAGCATCACAATGACTAGAAGCAGAGTGAAATTGATTTGAAGATGACCAAACCAAGAACTATTGGAGAACCAATAGCATCCAAATCATGTGATTTCGAAACAGTTTCAGAAATTGCATTGCAAGGGACTTCTGTGATTTTGATCATAATGTTGATATTTTCTTTAGAATTTTCCTGAGCCATGGACGACAAACATCAATTACAGTTTTGGTGATCAAAAGTTTGGCAGCAAGATCCATCCTATTCTTTGACATCTAGCCATGTGAGGACTTGTCAACTTTGGTAAGCCATAAATACAGAGCCTTATGTTGAATTATATTTTATAGCTCTTTGTAATTATCTTTTTGTCTTGTGTCCTTTGATATATGTTTTCGAAACAGAATCATTTCCTATGCGATTGACTTTCATGTTGTTGAGAATATTTTACAAGGTTGGTTCTATTTAAGATCGCACTTCTATCCTGTTTTTTTATGTCAACTACATACTATAATCACTTAATCTGACTACAAAACCAGTAAGTTTCATGTTTCCAGAGAAGGTTGTGAATCAACCAAGGGAGGAAACAAACTTCACCATGCAAAGTGTTAGAATTTATGTATGTGCTATTATAAAGTTGTGTTTGAACGAAAGCTGTAGGCTAGACATTTTGTTAATTTGGGGTGGTTTGACCATAGCTTACATATCAGATACATGTTAAAATTGAGGTCGATTCTATGATATGGGTTGGATTTGTCTTGCTGGGGGCTGATACTGCCTTGAAACTTAGTGCCTTTGATTTGAGCATTGCTTTGAAAGTTCCAATGGATCAATTGACTGTATGCCTAATGCAGTAAGAGTAACAAATTTGTCTGATTTATAAGGCCCGTGGAAGCATTGATTTGTATTGTGTAATCTGCACGCTTAATTCTTAGTTGATTCCAAAGGTAAGGCTTCACAAAACATGACTCCAGCTTTAAATGCCTATGTATGAAACACACGTGCACGCATGTACACACTTCTGAAAAATTAAAACAGCGTCAGGGGTTAGTTTAAAATAACCATGCGTGGGCTATGCATGTCATACATATTCTGCAAAGGAAATTTTTGTTTGTTTTGAAGTTAAAATTTAGAAATACTCTGCTAGTGAACTCAAAAAAGCCTGATTGTAACTGCATCAGCATGTGGAAATCACTGCATGAATGCTGAAAATAAGGAGATTGTCCTTTCATATTAGTCTGCTAGATCGTTGTATCTGATTCTTGTTTGAAGGGCTTGGTGTAAATTATTTTTGAATGATTCAAAAATTTTGTGCAACTAGTCTGAAGGTGAGGTTCTTTCATACCATAAAACATAGTTTGAAGATAAAAGCTGTTAGCGTAAACATAAAAGCAAGGACCTCCTTCCGCAAAAATATTCGTCAAGTAAATTGCAGCATGCACAGTCATGATATCGTTAGATTGGCTTTTAGATTGGAATAGGATGGTGTTAAATTATCATTTTTATTTTTATTTTTATTTTTATTTTTATTTTTTTATTCAATTAATAATTATCATTTATTAAATTCAAATGCAACACATAACAAATGGAAAGACAAGTGCATGCTATATTGGATTTTATTAGTAATGAAGGCATTGAAAAATGAATGAATTGTTTATACATGCCCTCGTCGTCACTCCATCCATGACCTCTATTAAAAGGTAGCGCAAGATTTTACATCTGGGAACAAACAAGACTCGTAACTATTTACAAATTCATGATTGTGCGTTGTAGCATAAGCTTTTGCTCCCTACTATATGGTGTTAGACGTTTCAAGAAAAGAAACGGGCAACATGCCTCTTGTTCTTGGAGCACATAAACTGCAAAATTAGAGAAGAAAAGGAACGTCAAAATCAAAGATTTAAAGAGAGGAAAAACTAATAGATGATATCCGGCGCCTTAAATCCCTTCCATGGACCTAACAAATGATAGCTGGACCTGGTAATGGGATGAGATATATTAATTCCATTTAGAGCTAATGAGAGTCTGTAGAAACATTTTGGGGTAGGAACATTTTGGGGTAGGAACATTTTGGTCTTGTTCCGGTAAAAAGCTGACATTTATTCTTTACAAAAACATATAAAGCCAGCATATAAATGACGTCCTTATTTAGGATGTTGCTGTAATAACTTACAGCCATTTGAATGACCTTCTTGAGCTTATGCAAAACAAACAAATTCATGATATTGTTATAGCCATTCCCCCAGCTATGATTCGAATGACCTCCTTAATACTTAACAGAGCTTACGCAAAACAAACAAATGCATGATGCTGTCAACAGTCGCCTTCATTCAGTAAGAGAGAGAATGCCAACCTCTTTACAAGCATGTACAGGTTGTTTTTTATTAGAGCTATGGAATTACCTGCCCATTAGCTCCAGCATTCATGTAAGAAGCTCCGCCTACAATACTCAGAATTCCTCCTGCAAATTCAAGACCTGTAAAACCTTTATTGCAAAATCATACACCTAAACAATTGATTCGAAATCCACTTCCAACTCTATAAACCATTGAGACTGCGTTAACACCAATGTACTAATGCATCTTCTGCGAGTAATAAGGGTCATTAGTTAGCTTAGACAAAATCAAAACAATTTGCATCTCTTTCCTAACACCATGACAAACACTTGCACAAAGCTAAATGATGGTCTTATGGTGGCGCACTATAATTATTGCATGTCATGCCATGTATGTTTCACACAACAATAGTTTTATTTTGCATGCACAAAGAACATCAGAAAGCACAAGTGCAAGACATGTGACAGCAACGTGTTCTGGTTCTCTGGAAATATGCTGAGAAGGGTAACATAAAGACCAATGTTATGGCAAGCAGATGAGGAGAAGTACCTAGCAATACAAGCATGATATAAATCAAGCAAATTGAACCCAACCAAATGACCTTTTACTAGTAATTGTCATATCTAGCTTGCGAAGTATATGAGTGCTTGGCTAAGAAAACACGGTTGATGATCCCACTCCCGCACAAACACCAATTTATAGCCTTCATAGCTCGCTCTCTCTCGCGCGCGCCCATGTATGTATATACACTTCTATTTGACTTTGACAGTAAAGAATCCACACGCACGTGTACACACACACACGCACTTCTATTTAACTTTGACAGTAAAGAATCGACACTGCCATAAAAAGAAAAGAGTATTAAGAGAAACAAACCGACAGCACCCATATTTCTGGCATCAATTATCAGTACAGGAAAGTTTTCACATGGCATCAATCTTAATGACATTTGTTAACAGCATAAGTGTATAACAACATTCGATTATGACCACATGATTTCCTCGTATAACAGCATTCGATTAACAGCAGAAGTGTATAACAACAAAAGTTTTCACATGGCTTGCAACTATAGAACGGAACAAGCCACTTTCGGATCTGGATCTTCTCAGCTCGGGTACCGGTCTATGCTGCCACGAGCTTGTTGATGTCGCCTGGTGTCATCGTCGTTGCACTTCACTCTCAATTTCTTTCCCAGACGATCGTTCAACACCACCTCCAACATCTTTGAAGAAAGGATTGCCACACCCTAACCCTGGACAGTGAAGATTTTTCTTCAATTCGGGTGATAAAGGATTGTCAAATTCTAACCGTAAACCCAATGATGACAACAACACTGTCGAAGCCCTCCTCTTCCCGTTTCCCGCGAGTCCCTTCCTGCTCCAGCTATCAATTGGAGAGTGCTACAGTGCTCCCCATTGGGAGTGCGTTTGTTTCTGCGTAGATTTTGTAGTTATAGTTTAAAAAAATAAGTAAAAAAAAAAAAAGGTGATTAGTTGGATTTAGGTATATATTTAGGTAGTTATAATTGAGTTTCGTGTAGTAAAAAAATATATAAAATATTTGGTTATGGTTATTTTTAAAAGTATTTTTTATTTGAAAATATATTAAAATAATTTTTTTATTTTTAAAAAATAATTTTTTATATCAACTCATCAAAATAATCTAAAAATATAAAAAAAATAATTTGCAGTAAAGAAAAATATAAAAAAATTTAAATTTTGAAAAATGTGCTTTTGAAACCTAAAAACAAATATAGTTTTACAAAATTCGATTAAAAAAACATGTAAAAACTGCTTTACAAAAACAACATTTTAAACTCATTTTTTTACCGAGCTCCACATTATAAAACTCAGTTTGGTATATTACCAGATATCTAATTGTGCTTTTTGCACCACAAACACAGAAGCAATTGCAAAACAAATGGACAAAGTCAGAATAGCGAGTTTTGTTTTATAGCTATTAAAACGTGATGTATTTATTAAATCAGTAGACTTGAACCTGTTTGAAAATGTGGTTATTATTGTTTTTTAAAATATTTTTTATGTTAAAATATATCAAAATGATATTTTTTTTATTTTTAAAAAATTATTTTAGAGATCATAAAATAAAAACAATCCAAAACATACAAAAAATATTAATTTTTAGCAAAAAATGAATTTTTATGAAATGTGATTTGCACTGCGTTTCCAAATAGTGTCGTTAATATGGATTGTTACAATAGATTTATCTTATGTAAATGGAAACGTAAGAAGGTTCGGAGATGGAGGTATTTTAATCTTTTTATGCTAACTCATTAGTTATTAAAACATTAAACATGGTTTATTATTGTCTTTGCATATTAATTTGTATAGTAAAAATACGCTTCTGCTTCCATGATTAATGAAATTTAAAACTACTGATCAAGAGTGTTTTTAACTTTACATAAACTTGAAAATCAGTAAAATATGTCTTTGTCATTATATAAGATAAAATAGTTTATATGCATGTACGGGGTGGTTTGGTACTTTTTCATTGATTTATTTGTTATTTCTAGGGTTATAATGAGGCTTTTTAGTAATTTAATATTATTTTTAAATATTAAATTCTAAAAAATTACTAGTGCATGTTCTTCACGCATTAATGGCTTACATGTTTTTTCAATTATGCATGCGATGCCATTGTTTGTTCAAAAATAGCTTTCTGTCATGTCATTAAAAACATCATCACGTGATCTTTTTTCTAGTGTAAAGCGTGTTGGTGGTGGATTGGTGATTTATCGTTGGTGGTCATTTCTTCTTTCTTTTACCACCTTTTCTTTATCTTCCAGTTAAAATGCATATGTCTTTTTTTTTTCAATTTAAGTCCTCATTTTTTTATT
Source organism: Populus euphratica (assembly GCF_000495115.2). Classification (NCBI taxonomy): domain Eukaryota; kingdom Viridiplantae; phylum Streptophyta; class Magnoliopsida; order Malpighiales; family Salicaceae; genus Populus; species Populus euphratica. The sequence goes on from NW_011499901.1 coordinate 65,969, forward strand.
GTTTATTTTCATCCTCGGCCTTTTTAGAAAAGTTTTTATGTTTTTAATTAAATCCTTAAATTATAATTGGACATATATTGGTTTCATCAATTTGGTATTTATTTTTTTGACTTGTCATTGTTACCCTTGGATCTTTGGTTTAGCTTTATTAATATTCAATTTCATCTTTTAATTAAAGTTTATGTTGATTTTTTTTTCAATTTAGCTTTCATTCTCTTGATTTTTTTATTTGTTAATTATTTTTTTTTCAATTTAACCCTTCAATTTCATTTTTAAATGCCCTCATATTTATTTTTTATTTTGGTTTTCACCTTTATTTTTTAATTAAATATTTTTACATGGTTGGTTATTTTTTCCAGATACATCCTTCGATATTTAATTTATATGGGATTGAACTTCATGATTTTTTCACTTGTAATGCTTCTAATTTAATAACATAAATCATAAGTTTTAAGTGTTAACATGGTTAAGAATTGTTTTTTTCCTCATTATATTTTATGATTTTATGATTTTTTATTGTTTTTAAAAAATAATTGTGGTCACCTTCGTATTCTTTTCTATCAATTTATCTTTGTCTTGTTACTTAAAGCATGAATTTCACAAGTTGTTTTTGGATAAAGGTTCTTTTTAAGTTGTTTTGTTTTGTGTAATTTTTGTTTACTTTTATTTTACTTTATAAAAGTAGGTTATTTTTTTGTACAAAAAGTAGTTATTTTAAAATAATATTTCTTAATATCTGGACATATATATTTTTTATTTTTTTATTCTCTTTGTTTCACATATATTTTTATTTTTATTATCTTTTATTTATTATAACGAACAAATTTAGCAAATAAAAACAGGTAATATATCTTATTTTGCGAGATCAAATATCTTGATTTGTGTTCATCTTTTGTTTTTTTCAATTTCTCTTTTAGTTATTATTAACAATTTTTTTATTTTATTTACAAAGATGATTATTAAATGTTTGGATAATTTTTTTGATTTACATTTATAATTTATATTATGTACAAAAAACATATCAAAATAGTATGTAAGCTCAAGTTTTTGTTTTAGAAAGAAAAATTACGATCCGTTACAATGCGCATATCAAACAAATTTGTAGTTGTTGTCTAGTTTATGTTTTTTTACTTTTATTTTTAGATCATTTTATATAATTGAATTTTTTTTATTGATTTCATCTTTCAACATTTGATTTGTTAGAAATTTGGCTTCATATGATCTTATCGCTCTGCATTTACTTCTTTTATGTTGTTTTTTTAAATGTGTTTTTTTCAAGGTGTTATGGTAATTCATTTTTTTTTTGTGTTTTATAAAAATGAAGTTGATTTTTAAAAATAAAAACATATTTATTTTAAAATAATATTGTTAATGTTCCTGGCCTTAAATAATATTTCTTTGGCATAGATTTATTTATCAGTTTCATCTGTGTTTATCTTTTACGTCATAAGTTTTTTAGGTCATTGATTTATCTTTTGTTGGTTTTAATAAATAAATTTAGTAAATACAATAAATGTCTTGTTTTGTATAGTTAAATATCATGATTACATCTCTTAAATTTATCAACTTCTATTTCGGTTATTATTAACAATTTGTTTCTCATTTATTTACATAATATTTTTGCTTATTTATCTATTAAGATACTTGCATGATTTTTTTAATTTTTAATTTAATTTTTTTATTTAAAAAATAAATTAAAATAGTATGCATAAATAATATTTTTTTTAAAAAAATTAGGGTTAAATTACTACACTTGAAAGTATTTAGGGTTTATTTGAAATTGTGTTAGCAATGATGATTTAAAGTATTTTTTATTTAAAAATAAATTAAAATATTTTTTGTTTTTTTAAAAAATAATTTTTAATATTAATAAATTAAAACAATTTAAAATAAATTTAAAAAATTAAAGTTTTTTAAAAACACAGTTTGCTTTTGTCAAAAACGAAACAATAGATTACAGTTGGGTCATGTTTGATGACAACTTCATTGGCCCATTTGGAAAACATGACCCAAGAAGTGGCTTGTTGCTTGGTAACTGTGATCGTTAAGATAGGTCATAGCCTGGCCCGTGCAAACAAGCATTTCTATTCCGAATTTCCTTTTAAAGTTTAACCAACAAATAAAAAAATTATTTTTCAATCTAAATTTCAAAAAAAAATTCAAATAATAATTTTTCAAATAATTTTATAAAATAAACTTTCTTTTTTAGCTAAAATGTCAAAATAATGTCACGTGCATTGTTTATGTTTAAAAATTTAAGTACAGAAATCATAAAATAAACAGTAAAACATGTATCAAATTAAAAATTATACACAGGTAAGAGATTTAGACTATGGAGCTCATTGAAGTATAAATATTTGTTTTTCTACAAGTATTGCATCATGTTCGAGAATGGAAAAAATAAAAACATAGTTTGTTGAAAAAGATTGTTTTTAAAACAATTTTTAAATGAATTTTTATCCATTATTCAAATTTATCAATGGATAATTAATAGAATTTAACGTGCGTGCGGTTTCTATTATATATGAACACACTGTGGACCAATAGACAAGTAACTATAGTCTTACTATGCATATATGTACTATGAGCCAATAGATAATTAACTATGTATGTATACAGTTGCTTTGCTCTGTATTAAAACAAATGGAAAAACACTATAAAAACACTTTAGATTTGCTACACGTGAGATTTTTACTGTACATGAATCCACTATAAACCAAGAGGCAAATCACTATAGATGTACTGTACATGCATGTACCATGGATAAAAAAATAATTAACCATGAACCTGTACAATTGCTTTGCTATATATTAAAAAATGGAAAAACAATATTAAAATGAATGGGAAACCACTATATAAACGCTCTAGATTTATCATGGATACAAGCACGTTATACCATGAATGACACTTTAACCATAGATTTTTTGTATTGTGGATGATATTATAATATCCCAGAAGATGTTTTTTTTCTGTATTTTTAGTCAAGAATAATGACCGAGAGCATTGTCTTCTCTGCTAAAAGTCGCTGGATCTGGTTTTGATAACTGGACCTATCGTTAAGTCTGGTTGACAAGCTAGACCCAAAACATTTTCAAAACATGCCAATAGCGTTGAATCCTGCCTCCCAATAAGATCAAAAAAAGTGTTTAATTGTGGTGTTATTATGTCGTTCACAGTCAAATACTCTACGAAGTCTGCCTGAGAGGTAGGGCTCAATGCTATTAGTACCTTTTAGAAGTGTTTTGGGTCTAGATTGTAAACTAGACCGAACGACTTGTGGCAAAGAAGATCATGCCCCCAATCGCAATTCTTAACTAAAAACACAGGAGCGTTAGGTCCTACTAATACTATTACCCAATGGTGTTGGGTCCTACCCCAAGTAAAACCTAGTAGATGGAAGTGTTGTCTTATCTGCCAAAAATTATTGGGTCTAGTTTGGCAGCTAGACTCAAAGTTGAAGCCATACCTAAAACACTTTCAAAAAATGTTAAAACATTAGGTTTTGCCTTTAAGACCTAACAACATTAATTTATTTAATTTTTAATTTTTTAAATAACTTTTGACAAGTCAAACCCATGAAATTTGAAAATTTTTAATTTTTTGATTTACTTTAATTAATTTTTTTTATATTTTTGTATTATGTTTTAAATAGTTATTTTATATATATATATATATATATATATATTGAGATTGTGTTTGGTTGCAAAGCAAGAGCTAGAAAATTTGACAACTTTAAATTTTTTTCTTTACTTTAAAATAATTTTTTTAAAAAATATATTGAGATTATTGATTAGTACTTAAAAGTGCATTTTTATCATGGTTTTATATAATTATTTTGCACTCGAAGTATCAATAACTCCTTAACTTAAATATGTTTTATAATAATGTATCTAATAATATAAGATACCTATAATTTATGGTAAATGTCTATTTTTAATGCAGGCCTATCACATAAATGAAAGGATTGATTGATGACTTGAAGAACTTAAAATGCAAGGATAAAGAGATG